>NC_142760.1:26088567-26393299 GCF_054948205.1 Urtica dioica subsp. dioica | reverse complement strand
ATCGAGCGCGTATCAGACACGAACAATCGCTCTGATACGACTCGTTTGAGATGATTCCACCATATAACCATATTAATGCGGAAAAATAATTAATTACGCTGATCATAAGCTAATTAAATTATGGTTATAATTAACAAGATCTAGTTATGTTTAATTAATTTAATTCACGAGAGCATATTTATCAAGCAACCGATTTGAGCGAAAAACGAATACTTACATTGATTTCGGTTCAGCTACTAAACGCTCCTAAACCAATCGCGTACTCCTTGCGTCGTCTTGATGAAGGACTCGAGGATGACACCTTAGTCTTCCGAAATGTAATCTCCGAGACGAATAAGAAAGATGAGTGGGCACAGTCTTTATCTCACTAGATCACGAAACTAGGTGTTTCGAGATCTCTATCTTATTTTACTAAGAATGGAAACTATCAGAGCCAAATCGGGGACTATGGACCTAGTAATAGAAGCTTAACAAATCCGATGAAAAAGACGAAATAGTCATTTCTCTTTTTCCATCGATTTGTTTAATCTTGGTCAAATACTCCACCTTGTAAGCCAAGACTGAACTCTCCTTTATACTAGAATTATATTTACTCATCGTGACGAGTGTCCACTGATATAGTCAGTTCGTGATCAAGATCCTCCAGGTTCAACCCGTGTCATGAGAAGTCAATTTTTCCGTTATACTTCTCTTGATACATATCAGCCCTAAGCATTGTTGCTTCCCCAGCGAAAGATTCTTTCGAACGTTACTTACTTCGAAAGTGCTGGAAATCTATCGGTTCTGGAACCAACCCTTAGGTGAGTGAACATTAACCTTCTTTCAGGAAGGCTGGATTCCGTATCTGTAAATCACTTCCCACTTGAATCATGCTCTGAGAAAACTCCTAAGACATAAGCTGTGATTAGCATGAATAGCCTTTTAGCGAATGAGTCAAAGAGCTCAGTAACATAACCCAGTGTCCATGATCACTTCAGGATTTAGATCAAGTCTCACTGTGACCATCATAATGGCCTCGCTTAGTGTGTCGTAACGGTCCTTAAACGACACATCTACAACCAAGACCTATCCAAGTCGTACACTTACCACAAGTGTAGAATGTTCCCACATAGTGATCAGCGTTCACCCATGTGTTCCACATATATGACTTTAGATATATCTTTCCAGGCGTATATCAGTCATCGACCTCGTTTTAGCTCACCGCCCGAACTCAGGTGCCCAGCACGTGACTTAGTTTAATACGGAGGCTATGGAAGATAGTTGTTATTGATTCTAATTGTTTAGAACTCAACCCACTAATCATATAATGCTAATAAAGTAATCTTATTATCGAATTTAGTAATCATTTATTCATTATCTTCAAGTGGGCAATATTCCCAACAATATGTCAATCAATCGATAAATTTAATGAGAAGTTCAGAAGACTTACAAATTTGGGATCACGAACCGAACCTTCAAAGTTTCACAATCCGTCTTCAGTCTATAAAAGACTCCTCACGATCAAACCTTCGGGATGACTCTGAAACTCTCGGATTCCTTCTCTTCGTGTTGATGACACCGTAGTCTTCCGAAATGTAATCTTCGAGGAAGATAAGACTAATGAGCGGGCAACGATTCTTGATCTCACTTAGATTTGAAACGAGGTGGTTCAGATCTTTTTCTCTTATTTCTAAGAAGGTAAGTCTCGGCCAAACCAAAGAAAGGAGGCCGAACTTTTCAGTACTATTTAGGTAAAAAGTTGCTTCTCATCCACCCCTATTTATAGCAGTTAAAATGAGATATTCTAGAATCTTCTAGAAGATATTATTTCCTTTTATTGTGTTCACACTAGAAGATTTATTCTCAGCCCTTGGATCTCATTTCATGAACCTTTTTCTTTCTCTCATCATTCATATTAGTATCTAGGTTTTTATTTATATGATAATATAAAATATTTTATTTATTGATAGAATATAAGAAAATATTTCTCCTAAATATAAGGAGAAGATATAGGAAAATAACTAATTATCTATATTTTCTCTCATTTATTTTAGGAACAAATAAAGAGGATAAATTGGTATAAAACTAGCATAAAAAAATCGCCCACCTCCTGGTAATTATCTATATTTTCTCTCATTTTCTCTCGTTTTGTCTAATCTTGGTCAGTACTCCACCGTGTAAGCCAAGACTGAATTCTCCCATAATACTACAGTTATATTTGCTCATCGTGACGAGTGTCCACTGATTTAGTCAGTATGTGATCATGATCCTCCAGGTTCAACCCGTATCGAGATAGATCGATTTCTTCCATTATACCTTTCTCGTTACATACATACCCTAAGCATAGTTGCTTTCCCAACGAAAGATTCTTCCGAACATAAGCCAACTTCGGAAGTGCTAGCAATCTATCGGTTCTGGAATTAACCCTTAGGTGAGAGAACATTTACCTTCTTTCAGGAAGACTGGATTTCGTATCTGTAAATCACTTTCCTCTACGATCATGTCCCGACTTCCCAAAACACCTATTTAGTCAGTGTTTCATTAGCCTTTAACATGGTGAATCAAAGAACCAGGTAACATGACCTAGAAGTCCATGATTACTTCAGGTTTAGATTTAGCGTCACTATGACTATCATAAGCGACCTCGGTTAGTGCGTCGTAACGGTCCTTAAATGACACATCTATCCAAACCAAAGTTTGTCTGGGTCGTACACTTACCAAAAGTGTAGAATGCTCCCACTGAGTGATCAACCTTCACTCATGTTCTACATATATGACTTTAGATAAGGCTTTCCAAGCGCATATCAGTCATCGACCTTATTTTAGTTCACCGCCCAAACTCGGATGCCCAGCATATGACTCAGCTTGATACGGAGACTACGGATTATAGTTGTTATTGATTACGAATTTTATCGGACCTCAACCTACTAATCATATTATACTAATAAAGTAACTTATTATCTTATCTAGTAATCATCATCTTCTAGTGGATAATATTCCTAGCAAATAATATATTATATAATATATTAAAAAGTTGTGTTAGGTGAAATGGAATATTTCTCAATGGTTCCACTTTTAAATTTTAATAAGAGCTTAGTCCAATCTTGTAGTTCAGCTTTATAAAATAATAACACCACTTTTAAATTTAAAGGTCCTAAATTGTTTACTAGGTTTATACCTTCATAAATTTGATTTAGAAAAATAGAATATTCAGCATTAATCTTATAGAAGATTATTTTAAGAGACATTTCATTGTTCCAATTTTTCTTTGAATCAAAATATTTATACCCAGCTCAAATGTTCGGAATTAGAAGTATTGAGAGTTAATATACACTTTTAAGTGCATATAACAAACTATGTGAAATTGCTTAGTCCATAACGTTTGCGCATAAAATTTGTACAAAAAAGAACTTACAATACATAAAAGAAAGCATTAATTAAATTCCAACATTTTTATAAGTAACAGTTTTGTACTTCGAAATTATTTTAAAAAATTGGCTCGCAAACGTCTCGCGGAGGAGTCCTCGGCAACGTCTCCGAACTTCAGAGATCGCGTACGCGTCTAGCTTGTTAGACGCGTAGGGGACTCTAGTCAAGAACCCTTGGAGCGTGCCTGGGCACTGGAGGGCGATCGATCAGAGGGAGCGACGTCCGGGAGTCCCCGAGAGTGCTTCAGAAGCTCTGAGAATGAGAGAGACTTGTGGGAGTGCTTCAGGCCAAAGTTGGCATCAAAAGAAGCAGAGGAGAGTGAGAATTCAAGCGTATCGATAGGAAAAAATGGGATGGCTTTCCCCTCAATGAGAGGGGGTATTTATAGTAGTTGGAGGGCCTTAGGAGGTGTGTTTGTCATCCATGTGGGACTAGGGGGCGTTCTCCCTTCAAGGAAAGGAGCGCCGCGCAACACGCGGCGCACGGACTGCCCCGCGCAACGCACGGCGCGCGGTCTGCTAGGCGTGGCGCGCACATTCTTCACGCGGCGCGTGCCTGGCAGGCCTCCGGTGGGCCTTAATGACATTAATTTTATTTGGCCCGTTGGGCATTCGGAGCTCCGGATATCGTGAAAGTCTCTACTCGATGAACGAGACTCGACTCAAGGAGAACGAGGCTCGACTCGAGGAGAACGACTCGACTCGAGGAGCGAGACTCGACTCGACTCGAGGAGCGAGACTCGACTAGAGGAGAATGACTCGACTTGAGGAGTCAGGCTCAACTCGAGGAGAAAGACTCGACTCGAGGAGCAAGGCTTGACTCGAGGAGAACTACTCGACTCGAGGAGCGAGGCTTGACTCGAGGAGAACGACTCGACTCGACTCGAGGAGAATGACTCGACTCAAGGAGCGAGGCTCGACTCGAGGAAAGTGACTCGACTTGAGGAGCTGAAAGTTTTGACACGAGGGCTTGCCAGCGACTCGTGACGGAAGGCTTGCCACTCTTAAGGACCTCCGGCCGACCATCGGCCCTTTGAGCGGCGTGTCTTCTCGGCGTTCCGGGTTTTCCGAAAACGACTGACAACATTAGCCCCCCAAGTTCAGCGCTCGGGAGGCCCCGGGCAGTGAACTTTTAGTTGTTTTCGCCGGGTGTTTGAGGAAAATTTATTTCTCAGAGCTTCGCCGTCGCGAAGCCTTTGTGATTATAAAGAATATTCTCACAATTGCATGTGCTCTCTCTCGCTTTTCCGTTTCTCTCAACACGATTGTGTGATCAACACGTGGAGGGGGATCCAAGCGGATGGGAGGCGTAGCTTAACGTGGGCAAGGCGGACGCGATCGCATCCACCGCTCTAGCCCCGGAGCAACGGGGACATACGCGCGCAAGTAGGGCGTGCGTGTGTGCAGAGGCGGACCGGCGTGTCGTGGCTTGTTGATCTTTTGGCAAAGTCCCGCCCAAGTCTTTCTTCGATGGCATTTTATTTGATGATATTTTCAAGCGGAGTCCGTGGGACTCGACGGTGACTAGCAGGGCAACGATTGTGTAATCGTGACCTATTAGGGGAAGATCATGGCTTCTATCTCGGCCAGCTTGGAAGGCGACTGCACTTTTGCATTTTGCAAAGGCGTGCTCATTCCGTGGTCTCGGAGATGGAGGTTGATGCTGCGGGCCGATGCTTCGAGAAGGCGGAGTGGTACCTGGTGGAAGGCTCTGCCGCACCGGAGGACTTTGACTGCTCGGGGATCAATGCTCAAAGTTCGATCACGCATCAAGCATAAGTCGGTCTCACGGGGCATCCGTCATTCCAGCTTTGGTGACGCTTCTCCGTCTGCGTTCATAAGATCGGCCCTTATTCCCCAGACGTGAGTGCGGGTCTCTGTTGAGGCCTTTGGAGCAGTGTTACTCCGATTCAGGCTGACTTTTCTGTCGATGCTAGGGCAGATAGTGTCCGTTGAAGGCGTGAAGGGACATCGTAATGAGTAGCGATCTAGACTTCTTCTGTCACGGCGTTTTTGACGCCCAGAGGGTAAGTTTCCCTCTGTTTGTTTGTTTGTTTTTTTCGCTTTGTTTTGCAATAGTCTTGCTTTGGCTAACCTGTTCTTCAAATCATTTCAGGTGCTTGCTCGAGGAGCGGGACTCGACTCGAGGAGAATGACTCGACTCGAGGAGCAAGGCTCGACTCGAGGAGAGTGACTCGATTCGAGGAGCAAGGCTCGATTCGAGGAGAGTGACTCGACCCGAGAAGCAAGACTCAACTCGAGGAGAGTGACTCGACTCGAGGAGCAAGACTCAACTCGAGGAGATTGACTCGACCCGAGGAGCAAGGCTCGACAAGAGGAGATTGACTTAACCCGAGGAGTAGGGCTCGACTCGAGGAGAGTGACTTGACTCGAGGAGCGAGGCTTGACTCGAGGAGAATGACTCGACTCGAGGAGTAAGACTCGACTCGAGGAGAGTGACTAGACTCGAGGAGCAAGGCTCGACTCGAGGAGAGTGACTGGACTCGAGGAGCTAGGCTCGGCTCGAGGAAAATGTCTCGACTCGAGGAGCAAGACTCAACCCGAGGAGAGTGACTCGACTCGAGGAGCTAGGCTCGGCTCAAGGAAAATGTCTCAACTCGAGGAGGAAGACTCAACCCGAGGAGAGTGACTCAACTCGAGGAGCAAGGCTCGACCCGAGGAGATTGACTCGACCCGAGGAGCAAGGCTCGCCTCGAGGAGAATGACTCGACTCGAGGAGCAAGGGTCGGCTCGAGAAGGTTCTACACGACCTCATTCGTTGCCTGGGACTCTTCCAGGAGAAGCTCGCTCGAGCGAGGTTTTTGCTCAAAGGCGGAGTTCGCGAGTCTTTGCGAGCAGCTTCAATTAGCTCGCATGGAGTGAGGAGTCTGCCAAGGCGAGTGTGATCGCGCTCAGTTGGCGGTGGCAAAGATGGCATGAACTGCGCCTAGTATGGCGGTTCAGGTGCGTCACGAGGGACGACTTGGTTGCGCCATATAGGCATCTTACGTGCGCCATGTAGACATCTTAGGTGCGTCACGAGGGATGACTTGGTTGCGCCATGTAGGCGTCTTAGGTGCGCCATGTAGGCGTCTTAGGCCTGCATCTCTTGGATGTCTTATGGCGCGCCGCGGGGGCGTCTTTAGCCTGCATCTCTTGGATGTCTTATGGCGCGCCGCGTAGGCGTCTTTAGCCTACATCTCTTGGATGTCTTATGGCGCGCCGCGTAGGCGTCTTTAGCCTGCATCTCATGGATGTCTTACGGCACGCTGCGTAGGCGTCTTTAGCCTGCATCTCTTGGATGTCTTATGGCGCGCCGCGGAGGCGTCTTTAGCCTGCATCTCATGGATGTCTTACGGTGCGCCGCAGAGGTGTCTTTAGCCTGCATCTCTTGGATGTCTTATGGCGCGCCGGGTAGACGTCTTTAGCCTGCATCTCTTGAATGTCTTATGGCGCGTGGCGTAGGCGTCTTTAGCCTGCATCTCATGGATGACATATGGCGCGCCGCGGAGGCGTCTTTAGCCTGCATCTCTTGGATGTCTTATGGCGCGCCGCGTAGGCGTCTTTAGCCTGCATTTCTTGGATGTCTTATAGCGCGCCGCGGAGGCGTCTTTGGTGCGTCGCGAGGGGCGGCTTTGGTGCACCATGTAGGCGTCTTAGGTGCGCCATGTAGGCGTCTTGGTTGTGCCATGTAGGCGTCATAGGTGCGTCGCGAGGGATGACTTTAGCCTGCATCTCTTGGATGACCTATGGCGCGCAACGGAGGCGTCTTTAGCCTGCATCTCTTAAATGTCTTATGGCGCGCCGCGGAGGCGTCTTTGGTGAACGCTCGCTCCCGTTTATGTTCGGGTGTTTTGTTTTGGTGGAGCGTACTTTCTTTAGGTGGAGCGTACTTTCTTGAGGATTTTGAGCGTACTTACCGTTGCCTATGTCACTAGCCCCCCAAGTTTTTGGGTTTACAATCGTATTTTGATGACCGAAAAACTTTGAAAAAATGGATTTTGAAAGAAAAACCTCGAACTTTATTAATATTGCAAAAATTTGAAATCCTAAAACGTTGGCTCATAGGCCTTATTGAATGTAGGAAAGCAAATAAATAAAATTGGGGGAAAGCGTTGGCTACTGGTAGTATTGTCTCAAGTGTTCTGCATTCCACAGGGGACAGATCAGTATCTCGTCCGTGTATTCGATGTAGCAGGTCCCATCATGTATGACTAGGTAGACTTTGTGGGGTCCCTCCATGTTTGGGATGAGGACGTCGGCACCTTGCACTTGGGTGTCATGCAGATGTCTTCGTGGACTTCGCGGAGGACCTTGGTCGACTCGACGCTATCTCTCAGTTGGGAGATCGTGTTAACCGTCTTTCTAGCGGTTTTTCCGTCGATTCCTTGGATGTAGCATGTTCTGGTTGGGATTGATCTCCAGCCATGATACCGATTCCTTCCTCGGTAGGGAACTTCACCAGTAGGTGGTATGTAGAAGTAATAGCCCTTAGTCGGTTCAGCGTGGGTCGCCCAACGATGACATTATATGGCAACTTCTGATCAACCACTAGGAATGGGATCATGTGAACGACTTCAATGCCTCCGGGACTTCCGAATGTGACCGTCACATCGATGATGCCTTCGGTCGTGACTCTCTCCCCAGTGAACCTGAATTGAGGCGTTTGGGTCGGAGTTGGGCGTAGCCCCCCGAGCTTCATGCGCTCTAAGGTGGACTTGAAAATTATGTCGGCAGTACTGCCGTTGTCGATGAGAACTCTTTTCACCAAGTTATTAGCCACTTGGGCTTTGAGCACAATCGCGTCATTGTGCGGATGCATAACTCGTTTGACCTCTTCATTGGTGAAATACATCGTCTCGTGAGGCACGGACGGAGGCTCTTCGTACGTAAAGTTGACGTGCGTAGCAGCGTCTTCCTGAGCCACGGCCCTAAGGAATTTCTTCCGTTGTCGGGCCGAATCTCCATCTTGCGGACCTCCCAATATGGTGGTCACAATGTGGAGTTGCGGATTGGCGTCGACAGTAGCCGTGGTTCAGTCGGCAGAAGCGGCTGTTCCTCATCCCTTGCCAGACTGTGGTCTATTTGTGGTGGGGCCCGCAGCGCTGATCATGCGCAACACAAACTCTTTCAGCTCACCCCGTTGGATCAATGCCTCGATCTGCCTTTTAAGATTGTAGCATTCGGAGGTCAAGTGACCGTATTCCTGATGGAACTCGCAATATTTAGATCTATCGCGAGTCGCGGGATCTTTGCTCATTGGACCCGGGGGAGTGAACTTGTCACGTGCCAAAGCCAGGATCCGCTCTGGCGACGTGTTCAGCGGTGTGAATGACGAGTACCTTTTAAAGTCTTCCGTAAGTCGCGGCTTTTGGGGCATCGGAGTTTGGCTATTAGAAGTCTGACCTCCTCTATATCGCCTTTTACGGGAGTTGCCTTGCTCGTTGCTAGGTTCATCTCGGTGGTGAGAGCTTTGGTTATTGCCCTTGCGGCCATCGAGGTAATCTTCGACTCCCATGAAGGTCTTGGCTCGAGTCATTAACTCAGCCATGGTAGCAGGGACACGGCCGACGATGGACTTAAGGAAGTCACTTGTGCGCAAGCCTTCAATGATGGCAGTGATTGCGTCTTTGTCGTCAAAGCGGTCGACCTTATTCGATTCTTCAGTGAATCGGGTGAGGTATCGTCTAAGAGACTCGCCACTCTCTTGCATGATTGACCACAGGTACATCTTGGTCTTCTTTTGGACCATAGATGTAGCGAAGCATGCTAGGAACATGTCCTTCAGGTCTTTGAACGATCGGATGCTTCCCGGCCTTAAGTTCTTGAACCACTCGAAGCCGGGTCCGGCGAGGGTAAGACTAAAAGCTTGGCACATGGCGCCGGGAGCGACACCCTGCATCGTCATCCAGGTTTCATAATGCTGGATATGGTAAGCAGGATCCGTTTTCCCATCATATGGAGCAAGGTTCAGGAGTTTGAAATTTCCCGTGCATACCTCGGCCAATATCTGAGCCGTGAAAGGCGATGAATTCTCCTCGATGACCCCATAGGTACTTCCGCCTATTCCGTATTCTCGGAGATCTCGTACTTCATTTCGAAGATTGTGGATCATAGTGATCACATCGAGACCGGTAGTTGGAGTAACTCCCTGTTCGGGAGGAGTTACCTGTCGCCTCTCATTAGATCCTTGACCCGTGCGGCGGTTCCCGTTAGTTGGGGCTGCTACGGGGATGTTTGGCTGAGAGCTTAGTCGCTCTCTTAGGTCATCGCCTCGCTTGTTGCGTTGGGCAGTAAGATGATCCCTAAGGTCCGGGCTTACTGCACGGAGGCGCATGCTTCGTCTAAGACGGCGCGCTCTTTGCGTGCCCTGACTTTCCGTAACATTCTCCCTCTGACCAAGTATGTCATGGGCCGAACGTCGGGAGCTCCCTGCTTGGGAGGCTGCAAGTGCATTCCCCGTCTTGGATGAAGGATCCGAAGGACCGGCTTCATTCACAGCGGGCAGTTCCCCGTCCTTTATGACAGAAGTCTCAATATCCTCCGAATCATCAGCACCCTCGTAATCTGGGTCGCGGTCGCGACGTTCCTCATTGAGGTTCTCGAGATCTCCATTGGGGATCACCGCGTTATGCGCGGGTTGCTTCGCAGCCAATCGGCTGTGGTACCTCGCGTTCTTCGCCTTTAGTTGGCGGATATTCTCCTCCAACTCCATGATGCGGTTGTCCCTGCTATCTGGAGATGGAGATGGTGAGCGGGTCGAGCTCTCTTCGTGGAGCGACTCTTCGTCACCATGCGCTTGGGAGCGCAAGAAATATGTTGTGGTCCCATTGACGTTATCGGGGTTGTTAATGCCCTCGGAACGTACGGGTGGCTGATTACTCGTCTTTTCTCGAGTCCGAGAAAGTTGAGTTTCCAAGAGAACAGAAGAAGATGAACAGAAGGGATTTCGGGCTGAACAGGTCGGGAAGTCCCCTCCTTCTAGCGCCAAAATGTTGTCGCACGAAAATGAACAACTATTGTATACCTCGGGCGGTTCGATCCAAGGCCGGACCAAGTGATCGCACCCGAGCCAAAAGTGTGAACTCGAAAGTCTCGAGCTGGGGTTTCTCCGATCAACCCACCTCTCAGAGGAGGGAATGGGTGAGGAGGAGGAGTGACCGTGCCTTTTGTGTCAGCTGCCTACGTACCCGTGTGCGGGATCAGGACAGAACGTAGTTCAGGGCGTATGTAACATAGCGTGAGGTGCAGAGCCTTGATAGAGAAGCATACTCGACAAAGGAGATGGTGCGTGGAGGAGTCCTCGGCGACGTCTCAGAACTTTGGAGTTCGCGTACGCGTCTAGCGTGTAAGACGCGTAGGGGACTCTAGTCAAGAACCCTTGGAGCGTGCCTGGGCACTGGAGGGCGTTCGATCAGAGGGAGCGACGTCCGGGAGTCCCCGAGAGTGCTTCAGAAGCTCTAAGAACGAGGGAGACTTGTGGGAGTGCTTCAGGCCAAAGTTGGCATCAAAAGAAGCAGAGGAGAGCGAGAATTCGAGCGTATCGATAGGAAAAAATGGGATGGCTTTCCCCTCAATGAGGGGGTGTATTTATAGTAGTTGGAGGGCCTTAGGAGGTGTGTTTGTCGTCCTTGTGGGACTAGGGGGCGTTCTCCCTTCAAGGAAAGGAGCGCCGCGCAACGCGCGGCGCACGGACTGCCCCGCGCAGCGCGCGGTGCGCCGTCTGCTAGGCGCGGCGCGCGTCCAGCGTGCGGCGCACGTCCAGGGCGCGCACATTCTTCGCGCGGCGCGTGCCTGGCAGGCCTCCGGTGGGCCTTAATGACATTCATTTTATTTGGCCCATTGGGCCTTCGGTGCTCCGGATATCGTGAAAGTCTCTACTCGAGGAGAACGACTCGACTCGATGAACGAGACTCGACTCAAGGAGAACAACTCGACTCGAGGAACGAGGCTCGACTCAAGGAGAAGGACTCGACTCGAGGTGCGACGCTCGACTCGAGGAGAACGACTCGACTCAAGGAGCGAGACTTGACTCGAGGAGAATGACTCGACTCGAGGAGCCAGGCTCGACTCGAGGAGAAGGACTCGACTCGAGGAGCAAGACTTGATTCGAGGAGAACGACTCGACTCGAGGAGAATGACTCGACTCGAGGAGCGAGGCTCGACTCGAGGAAAGTGACTCGACTCGAGGAGCTGAAAGTTTTGACACGAGGGCTTGCCAGCGACTCGTGACGGAAGGCTTGCCACTTTTCAGGACCTAAGGCCGATCATCGGCCCTTTGAGCGGCGTGTCTTCTCGGCGTTCCTGGTTTTCCGAAAACGACCGACAACATTTATCCTAAATTGAATTCCGAATCCATATTTCGTGTTCAGCTAGCATTATGTTCTATTGTCATTCACCCATGTGACTATGTAGAGCTGACGACGCCATGGGCAAAAGCGAAAAATCAAAGTTCCGCCGAAGTTTGTGATTGTGGACAAAGAAAGTACCTACCATTTCCCGGGTGTCAAGGATTACATTGAAAGTGGCGGCTTCAAAAATGACGTGCCGTTGCTTCAAGAAATTGTTGTAATTAAAGGCGCCGCTCATTTTATCAATCAAACTTGGCCGAAACGAGATTAGTGCTCATATATTTTACTTTATCAAAAAGTATAAGTTCATATTCTTTTCTTTGGATATTAGACTTGTTGGTTAGAGCGTATGAAATAGTAATAGAAATTAATTTTAATAATCTTCAAGTCGATGTGTCAGAATGGCCAGATTAGGTCCATTTACTGCTCTTAGGTGGACACATGTGGGCAACTGGTGAACTGAAATTCCGTTTGAATTTGAATTTTTGTACAACAAAAATAGAATGTTTCGCTTTGAAAGTAGCCCATATTTCGAGAGCCTGACTATTTTATCATGTGAAATAGCGTATCAGTGTTAGTGTGCCATACTTATAAGTGGATCCTAAAATACCTCACAAACCAATAATGATCAGCCACATCGCCGCTGATTCCGCTATTACAAAAACATTGCCAAAATTTCAGTCAAACTATAAAGAGCTTTATATTATGGTATTATTTAATAAAAAAAATTAAAAATAAACAAATTTAAAAAAAGCAGTATATGCGAAACAGAAATTATGTTATGTCACTGTTCACAAAACAAGAATATTTGGTCCCGATCAGAACACATAATTAGTTATGGTTCCGATTTCAGTATTAGATCAAAAGAAAATTCTTAGTTCTTCTGTTCCAATTAGGAATGACATTATTACACGAACTCAAATGCGAAAACTACGTTGATTGGAAATGTAACCTCGACATTGTACTTACCGTTGACAAGCACAAATGGGTACTCACGACCCCGTGCCCTCCACAGACGAGTGATGATTCGACTCAAGAGGACAAGGACGCCTTGATGGCCTGGCTCCATTCCGATGAGATTGCGAGGTGCTATATTTTAGCATCTATGAACAATGTGCTCCAGCAGCAACATCGTGTAATTGAGACAGCCGTCGACATTCTCTATAATCTCCAGGAGGTGTTTGGAGGGCAAGGGCATCAGGCCAAACAGCAAGCAGTCCGACAGTTTATGAACTGTCGCATGAAGGCTTGGACTTCTGTCAGAGACCATATGATGCTGATCATTAGTTATCTGAATGAAATGGAAATCCTAGCATTGGAGATTGATGGGGAGACTAAAATAGATATGATCTTGGAAACTCTCCCCGATTCTTTCGATACCTTCAAGCTGAACTCCTCCATGAACAAGACAGAGTACACTGTTACCGAGCTGATGAATGAGCTTCACACTGCTGAAGGTCACGCTAAGAGAAAGTGGAACCAAGGAGAGGCACATGCTACTGAGCACAAAGCCTCCACATCTGGATTTAAGATGAGACCTCACAAGGCCGAGAAGAAGAACTGTCCTGCCTACCTCAAAGCAAAAGAAAATAGTAATGTACTGATTACCGAAGCATGCTTAGTAGCTGATAATGTATCAACGTGGATTCTTGACTCTGCTACTACTTACCATATTTGTTGTTCCTCGATTGGTTTCAAGAAAACCAAAAGCTTAGAGGAAGGTGACTTCTTCTTCATATGGGGTGATGGGAGCTCGGTGTCAGCAAAGACCATGGGATCAGTGTTGCTAGCTTTTGAAGATCGAACTTTAAATTTGAATAATGTTTACTTTGTTCCTTCCTTCTGGGAAAACTAAATATATGTTGCTCGTCTTTGTGAGCAAGATTATTGTTTAAAGTTTATTAAGAATAGAATTCGAATTTCTCTTTCCAATAATTCTTTCGTCACTGATGCATGTCTGAAGAATGCTCTCTTTTACATTTATCCCACGCAACCTTCGCTTTTAGACATTGAAATAGATAACGATCTAGTTAGGGAGCTAAAGAATATCAAACTTTCTAATTCCTCCGATCTAATAAAATCACCATATCTCTGGCACTTAAGACTTGGTCATATCAGTCTAGACAAGATTAAGAGACTTGTAAGGGACGGTCCACTCCAAGCCTCTGCAATAGGTTCATTGCCTACTTGTGAATCTTGTATAGAAGGAAAAATGACCAAACGACCTTTCTTTGCTAAGGGTCAAAGAGCCACTGAGTTTTTGGAACTCGTACATTCTAATGTATGTGGTCCGCTCAGTACACAGGCATGAGGAGGATACGAATACTTCGTTACCTTCACCGATGATTCCTCAAGATACGGTTTTGTCTCTTTGCTCAAACACAAATCCGAGACTTTTATCGTATTTAAGGTCTTTTAGGCTTTAGTGGAAAAGCAAATTGGCAAACAGATCAAAACCCTTCGATCTGATCGAGGTGGTGAGTATATGTCTGGAGAGTTCGATGACTTTCATAAAGAAGAAGGTATCGCTTCTCAACTTATAGCACCTAGCACACCTCAACAAAATGGAGTGTCAGAGAGAAGGAGTCGAACTCTAATGGAGATGGTTCGATCGATGATGAGTTACTCATCACTCCCTTTTTCCTTTTGAGGATATGCCCTTGAAACAGCAGCTTACATTCTGAACCAAGTCTCATCTAAAACAGTTCCTGGTACTCCTTATGAACGATGGACTGGCCGTAAAATATATCTAGGCCACATCAGAATTTGGGGTTGTCCTACACATGTGCTAAGGGAAAAGACTAGCAAGTTGGATAGTAGGTTAGAATTATGTCTGTTTGTTGGATATCCGAACGAAACCAAAGGTTTCACAATCTATAATCCCGAGGACAACAAAACATTCGTTAGCATGAACGCTCGTTTCCTTGAGGAGGACTTTATGAGAAATGTAAAACCTAGAAGCAAAATTGTGCTTGAAGAAAAGTTGGGTGAGGATGCTTCTACCTCATCTGTAAAAACTGTTCTTAACCCAACTGAAACACAACCTAACTCATCAGAATCTTGTCAGGTAGTACTTCGACGTAGTGGAAGGGCTTCTCAAAAGCATGACTGGTACATGTCTTACGGATTTACTCTCGTAGCCGTCTCTGACATGGATGACCTTGTTTCCTACAAGCCAAGCAATGGTTGGTTCTGAATCAAATCTTTGGCTTGACGCCATGAAAGTTGAAATGCACTCGATGTACATCAATAAAGTCTGGAAACTTGTAGAACTTCCCGAAGGGATTAAACTTGTAGGGTGTAAGTGGATATACAAGAAAAAAAAGGGTCCGGATGGAAACGTTGAGACGTTCAAAGCACAACTAGTGGCTAAGAGTTATACCCAAAAGGAAGGTATTGACTATGAAGATACCTTCTCGCCAGTCGTGATGCTTAAATCTATTTGTATACTTCTATCCATTACTATAGCTCTCGACTATGAGATCTGGCAAATGTATGTTATGACTGCCTTTCTGAATGACAATCTTGACGAGCGCATTTATATGGCTCAACCAGACGGTTTCATGGAAGAAGGTCAAGAGACCAATGTTTGTGAGTTTCTTAAGTCCATTTATGGATTAAAGCAAGCATCTAGGTCATGGAATATTAGATTCGATGAGACTGTGAAGAGCTTCGGTTTTGAGTAGTCAATAGATGAGCCATGTGTTTACAAGTTAATACACGAAGGAAAAGTTGTGTTTCTGGTATTATATGTCGATGATATATTACTCATAGGAAATGACGTGGGTAAGTTATTTGAGGTTAAAATCTGGCTAGCAAATCAATTCGATATGAAGGATCTAGGAGAATCCACGTACATTCTGGGGATTCAAATCTTTCGAGATCGGAAGAACCGGACTCTATCGCTCTCTCAAGCATCTTATATTGATAAGGTGATGGATCGCTTCTCGATGCATGACTCCAAGAAGGGCCAAACACTCTTTAGGTATGGAGTCTCACTCTCTAAGGAACAGTCTCCCAAGATTGCACATGAGATTGAGGACATGAGAAAGATTCCTTACGCCTCAGCCCTAGGAAGTTTAATGTATGCTATGCTTTGTACTAAACCAGATATTTGCTTTGCAGTTTGCGTAGTAAGCCGTTTTCAGTCCAACCCCGCACCCGAGCACTGAATTACTGGTAAGTATGTTCTTAAGTATCTTTGGAGAACTAGGAACTTGATGCCTACATATTCAGGTATTGACCTGACTATGACGGGATATACCGACTCCGATTTTAAGGCGGATAAGGATTCCATGAAATCCACTTCAGGATCTGGGTTCATCCTAAATGGTGGATCTATTGCTGACTCTACAATTGAAGCAGAATATATGGCTGCTTGTGAAGCATCCAAAGAGGATGTATGGCTTAGAAAATTCCTTTAAGTATTTGTAAGTCGTTCCAAAAGCTGACGAGCCCATGACACTTTATTATGATAACAGTGGGGCTTTTGCTAACTCAAAGGAACCTCGAAGTCATAAGCGCTCTAATCATATTGAGAGGAAATACCATTTGATTCGAGAGATCGTGCATCGCGGAGACGTGGAGGTGAAGAAGATCTCGACGGTGGACAATCTGGCAGATCCATTCACCAAGGCTTTATCCAACAAGGTCTTCGACCAGCATCGGGATGGATTAGGGATGAAGGACTACTCACATCTTCTTTGATTCGAGTAAGAGTTTGTTCGCATTGGTGCCCACAAGAAGAGTAGTAGTCATAACTTATATACATTTGATGTAATAAAGTCTTACAAGACTCTTGCTTGTAACTGCTGAATAATTAATAAAGAGTTGAAACTTTCATTCATTCTTCCTTGTTTGTTTGAAGCTTTATGATAAACCTTAGTCTTTATTCCTTAAACAAACCTAACAATAAATGAAGAGTCAAATATAGATTCGCATGAACAAACTCTTCATGGTTTGCTTAAAACAATATATTCACAATATAAGGATCAAAGGACTATTGATCTCAGTATGATTGTTAGGAGAATCTATGATGTCTGATTATGCGACATTGAAAGTTGGAGACTCTATAGTTCTTCTACGTATCTTCTGAATGTACTGAATTGACCAGTGCACTTCTAGAGACAGAATAAGAACAAACCATTTAACCTCTTATGTCTCGAAGTCACTACGTATGAATTGCATCGTGCTTACCTTAATCTTGAAATGAGACTTGTCATTTCATAGCTTACGTACTCTCATTTGAGAAAGTCAGAGCTCTAGATTCACTATGTGATATAGACAAGACCTATTGGTGAAGTACTAAGTTATGAAGATGTAATGAACAACTTTGTTTAGATCTCATAGATATGGACTTCATGTACAAGATTGCTGAAATGCAATGTATATCATATCATGCTTTGTTCTTTGGAATGTGAATAAATGAACTGGCCATTGTCCAAATTGAGTCATGACTCTTTTGGATGAATCAATGTGACTTGTTAGCTTCTCGTCAAGACATTGTTTCTCACTTATTCACAAGTGACAAAGGAGTTAAGGAAATAACAACTAGAAGGGTAAAATGGTAATTTTATAAATCCCATCTAGTTGATGATATTCATGAAGGGTAAACATAGATAATATTCAATGGATCCACTCATCGCAATTAAGTAGAATTTTGAGTAGAAAACATATTCGTTTGAACCGAGAGATTTTTCAATGTCAATTCTTAAGTGGAGTCAGTTGACATTAAGCTAGAACCTGGAAAAAAGGTTTGTGAACTTTTGAGTCCAATTATGCTAGCTCAAGATTTGTTCATTTGGAACAATGAGGTCACTACCATAAGTCACTAGAGTAGGTATTGTTAAACTAGTAGCTAAGTCAAAACAAGTTCAAGTGTTGAACTAGACGAATTTTACGAAAATCGTCTAAAGGGTAATTTTGTCCATAAGGACAATAAGATGTTATAAATATCAAAATAAGATTTTGGATATTGTCATATTATGACAATTGATCCACATGGCCAACAATAATTTTGGGGCTTAAGGATTGAATTTCATTTTATGGAATTTTATGTGAAAATTCTACATGGGTTTTTCTTGTATTGTCATGAACAAATAAAGAGACATCTAGAAGCTTGTTCTAGATCAAAAGTTAGTGGCCCTCCATACAGAGAAAGAGAGAATTTATTTTGTGCATTGATGTATGAAAATACTCGCCAAAAAAGGAAAAGAGTAAACAAATTTATTGCACATGACATATTGATATTGGACGTCCAAGTCATAGAGGAAAAGGGAAACTATTTCCAACCTTGGTATTATTATGGGAAATAAAGATTATGCTCATGAATATGTGATACTCAATAGAAAAGAGAAAACTACCTCTTCAAGGTAAGCCATCCTCCTATAAATACCACACCTCATTCATAATGTTGAAGACACAAGTTTTTGAGATTGAGAGCTTCTCTCTCTCTCTCTCTCTCTCTCTCTCTCTCTCTCTCTCTCTCTCTCTCTTCTTGCTCTTTTCTTTTGGCACCTAGGTCCTCATTAGACCTAGCATTTTGTATTAGCTCTTTGGCTCTAAGACTAGTTCTTGAGTGATTGTGTTTAATAGTGCCCACACACTAAATCTTTTCTAAACTCGAAGACTATACTGGTAGAAACTATCGTGGTTACTCAGGATTCAAGAAGACACAAAGGAGACAAGCTAAGTGGGGAGACGAGCAATTCAATATTTCCAAAGGTTTCTCAATGCTCAAGCTTCTAATGAGGTTGGTACCTAGTGATAACTCTTTATAGTTATTAAATTTTAAATTATATGTCAATGCACTTTGTCTAGGTAGTAAAATAGTTTTACGTGTTTTAAAGAATTTTTTATATTCCACCGCTTGCTAGAAGCGATAAATTATTCTTAATCCTAGATCTATTCAAACATATAGACCGCTGACCATCCCTTGGGAGGTTGGCGATCTCAGGCGTTCGGTGACACCCAGCCTATGTGCAGCCTCAGGGTCTGGTCCTGTTATGAACCGCTGACGGCTCTTCAGTGTTGACCCGATTATGGCTCTTCAGCCTATTTTGACCCTAGAAGAAGGGGGCACAAAAAACACTCATGTGCTCTCACCAAAACCACAAACCAGAGGTCTGCCACTGATACCTCTCACCTCCTCACGACCAAGGCTCTCTATGATACCATGTCCCTTCACAAGGGTTAAAGCCCTGACAATGCGACCACGCAACTCCACCTGAGGAAGAACCTATAGGCACACTGGTGCCGTATCCTCCCACACTCGAGCCCAATTGAGGCTCGAGATCAACGCCTCTACCGCCGAGCCCAGCAATAACCACCTTGAGCCCAACAACAGGCAAGACGAGAACGTCCAAGACAGACATAGTGAGACCGCTAACAGTGTCTTGTCTCCACAAATCGACCCTGGACCAGTGGCTTGCCCGATTCTAGGGGCAGATGATCCAGTTAATGGGGATGTTTCTCTGAATTCATGGAAACAAACCGCTCTTACAAGACTTCTTGGACGGCCAAGATAACGCCCGCGAGGACGAACAAGAGAACGGAGCCCTCAACAGGGGAAATACCCGCGCTCCTCCCCCTGGAGTCGAGCGCTCCGAGACTCTCACGCATGTCTGAAGGAGTCTCGCACGGAGCCAAAGTCGGAGAGGCGGTCAAGCCAACGACTCCCGCCATCCTACCTTCGACCGGCTCAGCCCCAAAGCCAGGGACACAATTGTAGGGCTCAGATCTAGCGATATTCCAATCCCGTTCGCCGAAATAGCCCCAAGCCACCTTACCTCGGCAAGGACCTGAGGCAACAGCTCAACACGCAATGGGCAATCCTGCAAAACCTACGCCCGCAACAAGAAACTCTCAACAGGGTGGGTCATATAGGAAACCCGCTTGATCAAGCCTTGAACGGTGCGATCTACCAACCCCATTCCGGGGGCGGTGGATTATGCTACGATGATGGTGTTGTCAATGGTGCCCACAAGAAGAGTAGTAGTCTTTATTTATGTACATTTGATGTAATAAAGACTCACAAAGACTCTTGCTTGTAACTGCTGAATTATTAATAAAAGTTGAAACGTTCATTCATTCTCCCTTCTCTGTTTGAAGCTTTATGATAAACTATAGTCTTTAGACCTTAAACAAACCTAACAACAATGAAGAGTCAAATATAGATTTGCATGAACAAACTCTTCATGGTTTGCTTAAAACAGTATATTCGCAATCTAAGGGTCAAAGGCTATTGATCCCAGTATGATTGTTAGGAGAATCTATGATGTCTGATTATGGGACATTGAAAGTTGGAGACTCTATAGTTCTTCTAGGTATCTTCTGAAGGTACTTAATTGACCAGTGCACTTCTAGAGACAAACCATTTAACCTCTTATGTCTCGAAGTCACTACGTATGAATTGCATCGTGCTTACCTCGATCATGAAATGAGACATGTCATTTCATAGCTTACGTATTCTCATTTGAGAAAGTCAGAGCTCTAGATTCACTATGTGATATATACAAGACCTATTGGTGAAGTACTAAGCTATGAAGATGTCATGAGTAACTTTGTGAAGATCTCATAGATATGGAATTCATGTACAAGATTGCTGAAATGCAATGTATATCACCTCATGGTTTGTTCCTTGGAATGTGAATAAATGAACTGGCCAGTGTCCAAATTGTGTCATGACTCTTTTGGATGAATCAATTTGACTTGTTAGATCCTCGTCAATACATTGTTTCTAACTTATTCACAAGCGACAAAAGAGTTCAGGACATAACAACTAGTAGGGTAAAATTGTAATTTTATAAATCCCATCTAGTTGATGATATTCATGAAGGGTAAACATAGATAATATTCAATGGATCCACCCATTGTAATTAAGTAGAATTCTTGAGTAGAAAATATATTCATTTGAACCGAGAGGTTTCAGTGTCAACTCTTTAGTGAAGTCAGTTGACATTAAGCTATAACTTGGAAAAGGTTTGTGAACTTTTGAGTCCAAGTATGCTAGCTCAAGCTTTGTTCATTTGGATCCATGAGGTCACTACCACGAGTCATTAATGTAGGATTAGTTAAACTGGAAGCTAAGTCAAAACAAGAACTAGACAAGTTTTACGAAAATTGTCTAAAGGGTAATTTTGTCCTTTTGGACATGGGATGGTATGAATGTCACTAAATAAGTTTTTTGACATTGTCATATGATGAAAATGGAATAGTATCACTTGAGGATTAATTTCATTTCATGGAATTTTATTTGAAAATTCTTAATGGGTTTTTCTTATGTTGTCATGAACAAATAAAGAAACATCTAGAAGCTCCTTCTAGAAGCCTCAAAACCATCCAACATAGCTAGAGAAAGAGAGTTTATTTTGTGCATTAATGTATGAAGATACTTGCCAAAAGAAAAAGAGGAAACAAATTTCCTCTAAGAGGAAACAATATGGGCAGCCAAGGGAGAGAAAAACAAATGAGGAAACAAATCCAAGGACTTTGAATGCACATGTTGCACGTCCAAGATGGGTAAAGAGGAAACTAGGATTTGCTCATGAATATGTGATATTCTATAAAAAAGAGGAAACTACCTTTTGAATGTAATCTTCTTCCTATAAATACCCCACCTCATTCACAAGTCACAACATACACAATTTTAGAGATTGAGAGCTTCTCTCTCTAGAACTTGTAGCCGCCCATCTCCCTCTTTCTCTAACCCTTCTTGTTCTTTTGTTTTGGCACCTAGATCCTCATTAGACCTAGTATTTGTTTTAGCTCTTTGGCTCCAAGACTTGTTCTTGAGTCATCGTGTTTAAAAGTGCCCACACACTAAATCCAACCATTCTCTTAAGACTCGTGGTAGAAACTTTCGTGGTTGCATAAAGGTTCAAGGAGACTAGTGGGAGAGGCGATCTGCATGGGGAGACGAACGTTTCAACCTTCCGAAGGTTCTCAACATTCAAGCTCCATTCGAGATTGGTACCGAATAAAAACTAAATGTAGTTTTAAAATTTTAAATTATATGTTCAAGCACTTTGTCTAGGTTGTAAAATTGTTTTACGTGTTTTAAAGAAATTTTTTTATATTCCGCCGCTTGCTAGAAGCGATAAAATTTTAAATTTTTTAATCGCACTACCCTCTACAGCTTCACCGGAGAAAGCATAATCATGGAAGGAAAAGTGACACTCCCGGTCACCTCTGGCGCAGAAAAGGGATCCAAGGCAACCCATATGGTTGAGTTTCTGGTGGTAGATAAAGAGTCTCCGTACAATGCGATAATTGGGAGTCCTATGCTTAACAAGATACGGGCCATTACATCTACCTACCATCTCCTGGCAAAATTCCCCACCGAGCAAGACATCGGCGTCCTGGAAGGGAACCAAAAGGTATGCCGCATGTGCTACATCCAAGGGACGAATGAAACCTGCCCTCGAAGGAGTAATAGCCGCGGTCAACCATAAGCACCCCTGAGAAGTTAGAAGAGCCGAGGGAAGATGGCTCTGAGAGAAAGCAACCCACAATGATTTGGCAAACAAGAATTTCGCCTATGATGGCGGGCAAACCTCACTGCACCTCTTCCCCAAACTCAACATTCACGCCAATGGCTCGGAGACGTGTCAAGCCAGGGGAAGTGGTCGTCCAGAGCAATGGACGAATACCCAAAGCTGATAAACTTAGGTCCCGAAACAATGAGCATAGACTGAGAATCAAAAACAACTTCACACAGATGACCTCTCAACAACTATTTCACACAGATTGCTAATCACAAATTAACAAACGAGACCTACACGAGAATCGCATCTCGATCTTCCTTTTAAATTGCTTTTGGGCCAAAGGCCGTACAATTTCTTAAGTTTTGGGCTATTTTTTACAATTATTTTTTAAGACATCATTTTTGCGATTATATTCTATTGTTGTAATCCTTCGCATGCCCATGCCTTGCAAAGGAATGGGGGCAAGGAGATATACACAATGCGCGCACTAAAAAAACTATCAAAATGTCTGAAGCGTACAAGGTTAACAACCTATCCCACTGGGCTAGTCACGAAAGGCACCAAAAGATCCTAAGTGCAAACAAGGCACGCAACCTACGTGCACCAGACTGGTCACTGAAAGGCACCGAAACATCATAAGCACAAACTGGGCTCACAACCTACCTACACCGGGCTAGGTCACCAAGGTTCAAATAACAAACCTTGGATGGACAACATCAAAAGACTACGTCCCAAAAAGACTTGCAACCCGCCATAGTTCAAGCAAAGGCAACGTCAAAAGACTACACCATCGAACTAGTAAATATACAAGAATCGACGGAAAACCTCGGCGCTCGATAAACCTCAAGGTTTTGGGTAACTAAATTCTTAGATGTGAAAATTCGAAGTGTCTAAAGATTCATGAGCAAGTCCCAAGGCAACAAGGGTCTCCACAACACCCTATGCAAATAATAAACGCAAAGACTTACCATTCAATGCAATGGCAATAGCAAGCAAAGAAAAAACCAAGCCTCGAATAAAAGGAGAAAAGATGCTGAATAACAAAAGTACAATATCATGGAAAAAGGTCGCTGAAGAAGGCGTCAACAAAACCAAAGGAAAGAAAAACTATTCATCCTCCAAGCTCGCCCCCTCAGAATCACTGTAAGAAGCATAATGGTCTGGCAAAGGAGGAAAGTGTCTATTAGCGCCAGGTGCGAAATCATGTGTAAGGGTGGTATTGGGCATTCTCCGCAACCATCCGATCACGGCACAAGACAGTGGGGTCATACGTCTTCAGCTTTTCCACCTCAGGAAAATTGGCTCGCATTTCATCCACAATCCGCCTCCCTTCCTCAAAATTCTTGGTCAAGTGAGCAGAAGCATCCCGCTCCACCACAAGCTCGGTCGTCAAATGGGCCACCATCTCTCGCTCGACACCTAATTCCATCTCCAAATGAGCAGCGGATCTCATGGCCTCCTCTGCAAAAATACGCTAGACAGACATCCGGACCTCGGACGCCACAAACTCGCACTGAGCCTTATCTCGCGCCCCTCAAACATCTTCAAGCTCCTAGCGGAGGCGGGTAAGCTGATAGCCCTTCGACCATAATCCACCGTCTTACTTCTCGAATAGTCGTCTAAGATCCTCGACCTCCGTCTTGAATACATCACGCTACTCCTGACGACACATCGTGTACGACAAGAAGGGTAGCCTTCTCATCCTTAAAGGCATGATTACTACTACGGTCAAGCTTGCCCCAGAGGAAGTCTCTCTCTATCACGGAAGTGGCCATGTCCGAGCGAAGTCTCCGAATCTCGGTAGCATCAATGGGCGAACCCTTTGATTTATTCTCTAGGAGAACAGGGTCTAGGTATACGCCGACTCCTATTGAGCATATCAAAGCTTTTCCTCCGAGTCGTGAATCACCCTGATGTCGTGACGGGTATGAAAGTCCACATTCAAGAACGTCATGAGCATCTGGCAAAAAACAAAGTGGGTAAGAGAACCAACAATTCACAAAGTATATGAAAAACAAAAGCTCACCATGGTAGCCATCTCAGTATGTGAGTTGAATAAGGCCCTCCTGGAGCGGCCGGCCTCGTCCGCAAGGAAGTCAGCGAAAAGCCTCTGAACGGCTCGTACCACACACTGGCTTAGCTCCTGGCCCACATCATCCAACCTCGAGGCATGCCCCCAATCGGGGCGCATCCACTTTGCCCTTAGAGAAGGTATATCATCCTCCATAGGACGATTTCCCTGGCTTTTAGGATCGAGCACTGACGTGAAGTCCAGACAAGAGCACTCGTTGAAAACACTGTCCCGAGCCAATGCATACTCCAGCTTATGGGGCCGCCTTCCAGACCTTTTGATTCTCCTTCTACTTGCCCTTCTTTGATGTGTCATTCATGAAGTGGTCGTGGCGTGTCGAATAAGTCATCTGAAACACAAAGCAATAATGATTCAGGGAACGATAATAGACGTTTCACAAGCAAATACACACATGAATGCCAGTACTACCATCGTCCTCAGTAGCGGGAAGTGCGCTGCTCATGACCTTCTCTGGCATCGAAGCTAAGAACATAGGATCGGGAGTAAACCACTCCGACTCGACCCAGTCAGCAGCTGAGGAAAAATCGTACTACGATATCTGACCCATCCACCCTTAAAGCGTTCAAACAAACTACAAACTGGCTCCTTCTAGCTCAGCCCACCTTGAAAAACTTTGGTGAGTTGAGCTCGTTTTCGTACAGCTAACATGGATTGTGTTTGGTGAGCTAAGCTCAATTTAGGTTAGCCTATCTTGAATAAGTTTTGAGGGTTGAGCTCGTTTTTTATCATCTTACCTCGAATATGTTTTATAGCTGAGCTCGTCCTAACTCATCCTACCTTTGATGTCCTAGGTGAGCTAAGCTCATTTTAGCTTAGCCCACCTCAAATGTTTTAGTGTGTTGAGCTCGTTTTACCTCAGGCCACCTTGAATAAATTTTGTGCATTGAGTCCATTCTTGCTTAGCCACCTTAGATAAGTTTGGTGAGTTGATGTCATTTTTTCTCAGCCCACTTGAATGTGTTTGGTGAGCTAATCTCGTTTCGGTCATCGCACCTCGAATGTTATTGGTGATCTAAACTCATTTTATCTTAGCCAGTCTTGATTATGTTTTTTGAGCTGAACTCGTTTTTGTTTAGCCCATCTTAATTACGTTTTATGAGTTGAGCTTTTTCTAGCTCAGCTCACCTTGATCAAATTTGTTGAGTTGATCTCGTTTTTGCTCATCACATCTAGCATGTGTTTGGTGAGCTAAGCTCGTTTTAGGTTAGCCTATCTTGAACAAGTTTTGTGAGTTGAGCTTGTTTTGCTCATCTCACCTCGAATATATTTTGTTAGATGAGCTCCTTTTTAGTTCAACCCACCTTTAATAAGTTTGTAAGCTGATCTCTTTTAGTTCAGTGCACCTTGAATCAATTTGGTTACTTGAGCTTGCTTTAACTCACCCTTCGTATGTTCGCTGAGCTGAACTCATTTTTGCTCAGTCGACCTCGAAAAAGTTTGAATCTTTAGCTCATCCCGCCCTGAACAGGTTAAGCAAGATGTGCTTTTTCTAGCTCATCCGACTATAAACATTTTATTTAGCTAAGCCCTTTTTAGCTCATCCCAATCTCAAAACAAAAAATTCCAAAGTCATTATATCATCGAGTGCGAGAACGAACCACCTCATGCATCCACCAGGATGCCTAAGTCTCAAAGTATATATTTGAAGCCTCAAAAGCGCGCTATACAAATAAAGAAGTCGAGCTCTAAATCTCACATACATACGTCGAGATCCTATACTCGCATAAATAAGCCAAGCTCCTACGCTCGCATGAGTAAGCCGAGTTTCCAAGCTCGTCATAATTGTGATGAGACTTTGATAAAAATCCAAGCTCTTCAGCTTGCATGAGTAAGCCGAACTCTTCAGCTCGAATGAGTAAGCCGAGTGACAAACTCGCAAAATTTATAAGCTGAACCCTTAGTTTGCATATAAATAATTTAAAGATCAAGATAATTTAAGTAACGTCGAGATTGAGACTTGGCTTGTTATTAATGTAAGTTATTTATTTATCTCTTAACGAGAGTTCTTACTTGCAAGGCTCAGTCCATCATATCTTGGTAATAAGCTATTTATAACCCTTAGCTTTTTCTTCTTTGGATATCCCACTCGGGAAAGCTACTGCTATGAATTAACATCTTCTAGTTTACCTACTACTACGTACTAGATCAACTACGGGACTAATTGTTGATGTTGGACTTTTTCCTCCATTAATACGAATTTGTTTGATCCCCAATCGATCAGTTTGGTCCAGATCCATAGATTGATGTCGAGTACCAGATCATGACACATATTGGGCTAAGCCATTTTCTGCTTAGTTCTTTGGCTAAGCTCGTTAGTTTAGCTCTTCGTCTCAACTTGTTAGCTTAGTCTTCCGTCTAAGCTCGCCAGCCTAGCTCTCCGGCTCAATTTGTCAGCTTAGCTTTTCGTCTTAGCCTGTCAGCTTAGCTCTCCGGCTCGGCTCGTCCACTACTACAAATAAGGCTTTCTGGTGCGGAAGGATATTAGGTGCGACTTGTCGCACCTAAAAGTCGCACCTAATTGGGCATCAGGTGCGACTTGTCGCACCCAACGGGCTCCAAAAAAGAAAAAAAATCGCTGATTTTAAGTGGTATTGGGTGCGACTAGTCGCACCCAATAGTTTTGAAAACTTTCAGGTGCGACTAGTCGCACCTGAAAGTCTAAAAAAATTAGGCGCTCAGCTTCTCCCCCTTATTTTTTTTTCATTTGTCTGACTAAACAACTCTTTCTGAAAAAAAAACCTAAAACCGTCTCACTCTTTCTCTCTTTTTTTTCTCTCAAATTTGTCTCTCCCTCTCATATTCGCCGTTGCCGTGGTCCACTGTTCTCCTCCGTCGCCAGGAACCCAAACCAAGCGAACAACAAACGAACGACTGAGAAGCCTCACGAACCAGGAACCCGAGAAGAGAGAGGATTCGGCGCGCCATCACCAGCCGTGACCCATCCTCCACCGTGCGCTTCAGGCCGAGGAAAAGAGACGTCGCTGGGAGTCGCGAGGACGCCGGAGCAAGAGCGACCACCGAGGAAGGAGTGAGTGGTTGCCGGAGAATCTAATTCCACGAAAATAAGGTGAGGAAGTCTCTTTCTCGGATGGATTTTCGAGCTAGGGTTTATAGCTCATAATTTAGGGATTTTGATTCCGGGATGATTTCTAAGCAATTGATTGGGTTTAGTTGATCTTTGGATCCGATTATTGATGTTGAGGACTTGAAATTGGTGATTGGTTTCGGATTTCTTGGTTGTGGTTTGAATTTGGCCGAATTTTTGAAAAAGAAAAACTGTTTGAACTGCCTCTGTAAATCGACGTGGACAGACCGATATGATCTGAGTTCTTATTTTTGGATATTTTTCATGGATAGTAGACTGTATGAGCTTTCTAAAATGACCAAGAACATGTAAATCCATTGAGTATTGAATGAGTTATGAATTTCCAAAGTTTGTGTTTCGCAGCAGTAAAACGGGATTTCTAGAATTGTAACAGTGAATTACGAGCTGTTTTTTAGATAGCTATTCTTGTCGTATATATGCTTTTAATATCTCGTTAGAAAGCTACATGAGTCTACTTTCATTTTCCGCTAGAATCAATCAATTTCAAGTTTTGTAGCTCGATTTATGATGGCTTAAGCGCTAGTGGGTCAGGCTGTCAGGAATTCTTTTGACTTGTTTATGTATGTCGAGCGTTCGATTCTTGTGAGACCAACGCCGCAAAATCCGAGGAGGAAGAAGGAGTGAGGGTCCGTGTTTGCTGATTCGCGTGGTCAGGTAAGGATCTGAGATGTTTTCCCCAATTTCTATTCCGAAAATTAGGGTTCCAATTCGGATTTGAGGCTTCTCTCTCTGTTTTAATTTTTTTGTTGTTGATTGTTTGGTTTTCATGTTGAGTTATGAGGGGTTTTCATGTGATTTATTGACAGATATTACCTCTAGTGGAGCCAACAAAAGTGATAATGGAAATGAAAATCAATGATTATCAGTGGCAAGAATTCTTTCCACATGGTGACACTTTAATCCACCTTTTATTTTTTTATGTAGTTCTCCTAGTTTGCTGTTTAAATGTAGCTGATCCCTGTATTTTTTTTCTTCATACTACAGATTCCTATAGCAGTAGACATGGCAAAAGATTTCAAAGGCAAGGACGATGAGGAGTTATTTAAAAAAAGAAGAATATTGAATATATGTGCACAACAATAGTGGAATGCTATGAGACGCTAAGGGATGTAATTTCTGTATGAGTGGACTGCTCTCTCTGAGTGAGAGATTGGAGAAATTCTTGACATTACTGGTAAACAATCTTCCTCTTTATTTGTTTTTCTTCTCAAATTTTCTTATGCAAAACGACTTGTTCTAAGTACTACATGCTGGTATATGACAGCTATCCAATGATCAGAAAGACCAAAGTTGTTACAGTAACATTCTCAAGCTGATGCTATTGTGACTCAGGAGAGGAAAGATCTTCGGAGGCTCTTTGGGAGAACAAGGAGTTTGTGAATCGAGCTGATTTCAGACAGCAAGATGTAAATAGACCCGTGTGAATTTTTTAATTTATCATAAGTTGCATGTACTCTATCTTCTTTTGTGAAATCAATTTCTGAAATCTAGATTTATAAGGAAAAGTTTTGATTAAATCTTGGCTGATTTTTTTTTTTAAAAACGAAATAAGAAATGAAGTCACTTTTAAATAAACTGACATCCAAAAAACTGCTCTTTTAAAAGATTTGACGTCGCTTTTTTAAATAGCGACGTCTAAACCACTGTTTGGTGTTTTGGTGGGAAGACTATGTCGCACCCAATACTTTGGCGGGAAGACTATTGGGTGCGACATGTCGCATCCAAAAGTCAAATTCCCGCCTTATTCTTGAGTTCCCACGGAATAATGGTCCGACTTCAGGTGCGATAAGTCGCACCCAATAGTATTAGCTGCGGACTTTTAGGTGCGACTTAGTCGCACCTAAAGTCGCACCCGATAGTACTATCGGGTGCGACTTTGTGGGCATCAGGTGCGACTTTTGTCGCACCTGATGCCCATATTTGTAGTAGTGGTCAGCTTAGCTCTTAGGTTCAATTCGTCATCTTAGCTCTTCATCTCTGCTCGTCAACTTACTTTTTGGCTCAGCTCATCAGCAGACTGTTTCAAAGAACTACTATAAACTTGGAGAATGAGGACCAGTCAATCACTACTCTCAATCGCTTCGTCAATTTCAGATCGTGCCATATACGTTTCACGAACTGAGACGAGAATACCTATTAAACAACGACGTGCCCCCAAAATCAGCGGAGCTCACCAACATGACGTCTATAAATATAGACACCTCCATTTGAAGATCTGGGGAGAGAGGAGAGAATTCCACCTGCCATTTTCTTTAAGCTCTCTATTCATTTCTCCTATGTTTTTTATAATTCTTTTTTTTATTATTATTTAAAATCCTTATTTAATATTTAATAAAAAAAAGCCACGGGCCATTCTTTTATTATATAATCGGCTTTTATTTATTTCAATAATACTATGAAGGAAAATCGACTTTTTTCCATCACGAATTGTTGAGACTTTTTTAGGCGAATTTTTAGTTCAACAATAGATAATACCCGTTAACATTTAAATGGATGCAACACGTTTAGCCGACCATTATAATATAAATATATATATATATATATATATATATATATATAAATATATATATATATATAAATATATATATATATATATATCTCTTTTTAAAACTAAATACTTTTCAATCATTTAATTTGTTTGTGTTGTAACTATGAATTCAATTTTCTTTGATTATCACTTTAAATTGTATTTTGACTTTAAGTATGTAGTTTTTAATCTATGTATCGATTTATTAAGTGATTAACTTATTTATATTTTCAATTTTTTTTTAACCTGGTTAAAGGTTAACGGATATTCAATGTGAGCTTCCAATAAACAACGTTAAGGTGGACTAGTACAAAATTTAATGACAGTGTAGCAAAATAGTTAAAATGAAACTATGAAATTTGTTTTTAGCCTATGTTTCACAATTTTTAGGGAAATAGCCAACAGGTTTATGTGGCAATAATTAAGGTTTGATTTTCCTTTATTTATTAACAAATTCGTTATTTTTTCTCTCCTATTTTTTTCTTACACTTTTTTTTACATAAAAACTTCAAAAAATCATATCTATCGCATATGAACTCGAAATTGAGGGATTCCAAATCCTACGGATTCGTGACGCCGAGATCTTCAAAAATAGATCCATTGTGTTTGATGAAAAATCATGTTTAATACCATAGATGTAGAAAAATCACATTACTCCTTAAATATGGAAATAACTGAAATTTTTTGAAATTATCAAAAAATAAATGGAAACGTAAATATGATGCATTAAACATAATTTTTCATCAAACAGAATAGGTCTATTTTTGAAGATCTCGACGCCACGAATTTGTAGGATCTGAAATCACTCAATTTCGAGTTCGTATGAGAAAGATACGAATTTTTGAAGTTTTGATGCAAAACAAATTATTTGAAAAAAAATAAGAGAGAGAAAGTGACGAATTTTTTAATAAATAAGGGCAAATCAGACCTTAATTATTGTCACATAATTCATTTGGCTATATCCTTAAAAATTGTCAAACGTAGGTTCGATCCAAAATCACATGTTTAAAATGGCATAATTAGTTACAAATCTCAAAATGTAATTGGAAATTCAATGTGGAAAACACAATTTTAATAGATTTTTTGGTACTCAAGGTTCTTTGTAAAAGGGAGTTAATTTTTCTCACATTGAAATTGATAAAAAAAAAATAAAAAAATAAAAAAAAAATTGGTACGTTTCTGGCTCATTTTCGTAGAAGTTACATAATAATGACGTTTTTTAATCGTTACTGAGTTCAATTGAAAAGTGATACTTGATAAAAAAAAAACAATAATAAATAAAATTTATAATAATAAATAAATAAATAAAATTTGAAAAAGAGATCTTACTAGGAACTTTTCAATAGTAATACGTTTCTTGACTGAAACTGAGATATATTTACTACTTCTAAAGACGGTATGTTGCAAGAAGTATTGTAGTAATATTTTCTCCAAAATAATAGAACATGATCCCAAAGGAATTAATAATTTCCCTCTTGCCATGTTTTTTTGGAAAAAAAATGACCCATACAGAACTACATAGAGTGTGTCCACTACAGATTAAGAGGTCAAATTAACGTTTTTTTTATATATAAAAATGAGAGAATTCCATTTGTTTATGAATAAATGACATGAATTCCCCCTGAATTATAGCACTTGTTACAACGTGCCCCTCGTGATATAAAATCGACTTGTTTGCCCCTCAATATTATTTTTTGTATCATTGCACTTCTTCTGTTAACAGTTTCTCACACACCGTTAGTTAAGAAGTCACGTGATTATCATGTGATAGTCAAATAAAAGACTATATTGTTATCTCTCTCTAAATAAAAATAAACTACAATAAAAATCGAAAAGAAGTCATCTCTCTCTCTCTCTCTCTCTCTCTCCGTTCATTCAATTTCATTCACAGCCCTAAAAATTAAACCTCAAATTAATCGGCGGAACTTGTCCATGGCAGCTTCCATGGCCGATTCGAGCTCTTCGTCGGCTTCCTGGAGCTTCGTCTTAGCTTCGTCGGCCTCGTGGATGTGGTCCAGGTGAGCAAAGTGACCTGGGCGGGGCTGACCCGATCTGGATCAAGATTCCTCTGTCGGAGGCGAACTCGAGGTCTTGAAGGGAAGCCGATCGAGCTCGGATTAGGCTTCGGGGTCGGAGAATCTCCTTCAGGAAGCCTCTTCACTAGCATCAACAACACACAAACAAACCAAGTTCACGACCAAGCAACATACGGCCACAAATTCTAAACCAAAAAGAATAACCCACAGCCACACTTTCACACCCACACGGCCAACTTAAAAACATCACAACTATCTCCAAAACAGTTCACATCACAATCAAACCCAACAAAACATTTTCAATTTCTCAGAAACCACCCAAGAACTCGAAACCTCCAATTCAATTTCTATAAACCCTAACTTGAAAAATTAATTCCGGGCAAAGACAATTCCTTACTTCTCTCGTGATTTTCATATCACCCAACGTTCAGCCACTCACTTCCTGGTGCTCGCTCACGGTCGGCGGCTCGACGGCTCGGCTCTTCCTGGCTGGTGGCGTGCGCGGCTATGGAGGCAGAGAGAAGGCAGCGGCGGCGGCTGGTCGCACGAACCAGCACAAGCGCGCGCGCGGGGTCGGCGCTTGGCGCTCGCGCGGCTAGCTTTCGGTGCGCGCACAGGAGAGGAGAAGAGAGTGAGTGGCGAAAGAGAGAAAGAGTGGTGGTGGTGGCTGGTCGGGCGCGATCGGGCTCGGAGGGACGAGCGGATGAGAGGGAGAGAGCGAGAGAAAAAGAGACGGTGATGGAGGGTGAAGGAGAGAGAATGAAGCGGTGGGGAAGATAAGATGAAGAAAGATTTTTTTCTTTTTTTTCCCTCAACTCGAGACTCACGTGACGCCCACACAAGGTCACTTAACTGACGGCGAGTAGACAGAAGGACTATAATGACACAAAATATGATATTAAGGAGCAAAGATCGAGTTTTTATATTACGAGGGGTACGATGTTACAAGGGCTATAATACAGGGGGCATTTATGCAATTTATTCTTTGTTTATTGAAGAAAGTTAACAACTTATTATTGTATTATTCGTGGCGTTCATCTCCGACTTATAAATGGAGATTACATTTTCATTATGGCGTCCATAGTATTCCAAAGTTTACCTTACTTTAAGCATTGGATCACAGAATCACCAAACTTTAAGGGTCTGTTTGTTTACTCATTTGAAATGTTTTTTTGACTTTTCAAACTCTAAAAATAAAAAACAAAATGAAAGTTGAATGTTTGGTACGGTTTCCACCGAGTGTAATGTTGTCGCTGTTTTTCGGACAACGATTTAGGAGTCGCAGACGGTTAGACCCAAGGCCGGACCAAGTGGTCTCGTCTTGACTCGAGCGTGTCAGACCCGGTGTCCCGAGTCGTCCCTTAGCTGTGGATGTCCCTTGAGTTCGTCAGAGTACCTGAAAAGGAATAGAGAACACGTGAACTACAAAGGGGAAACAGGGGGGGTGCCCCTGTTTACCTCTCCGACGCTCAACATTAGTGGGATTGAGGTGGAGTATAGAGGTTTTAGGGGTGTTTAGAGGCAAAAGCTTGAGAGAAACGAGCGAGGTACGAGTTCGGCAGCGTTTCAGTGCTCAAGCATCGATTACCTGGGTCAAGGGAAGGACCCTTGTATTTATAGGCAGCCAAGGGGTGGTGTGAAGACCCCTTGGCCGAGTGAGCAAGGTTGGGCCGGCCTTGGAGGAGGGCCGGCCATGGAGAGCCGGCCATGGAGGAGGGCCGGCCTTGGAGGAGGGCCGGCCTTGGAGGGCCGGCCATGGAGGAAGGCCGGCCTTGGAGTGCCGGCCTTAGAGGGCCGGCCGTGGGCGAGGGCCGGCCTTGGAGTGCCGGCCATGGAGAGCCGGCCGGCCATGGAGGAGGGCCGGCCTTGGAGTGCCGGCCATGGAGGGCCGGCCTTGGAGTGCCGGCCTTGGACGAGGGCCGGCCTTGGAGTGCCGGCCATGGAGAGCCGGCCGGCCATGGAGGAAGGCCGGCCTTGGAGTGCCGGCCATGGAGGAAGGCCGGCCTTGGAGTGCCGGCCATGGAGAGCCGGCCGGCCATGGAGGAAGGCCGGCCTTGGAGTGCCGGCCATGGAGAGCCGGCCGGCCATGGAGGAAGGCCGGCCTTGGAGTGCCGGCCATGGAGGAGGGCCGGCCTTGGAGGGCCGGCCATGGAGGAAGGCCGGCCTTGGAGTGCCGGCCTTGGAGGGAGGCCGGCCTTGGAGTGCCGGCCATGGAGAGCCGGCCGGCCATGGAGGAAGGCCGGCCTTGGAGTGCCGGCCATGGAGAGCCGGCCGGCCATGGAGGAAGGCCGGCCTCGGAGTGCCGGCCATGGAGGAGGGCCGGCCTTGGAGGGCCGGCCATGGAGGAAGGCCGGCCTTGGAGTGCCGGCCTTGGAGGGCCGGCTGAGCATATGGCCGGCCATTGGCCGGCTGACCTTTGGGCCGGCGACAGGCCAGCCAAGCATATGGCCGGCCGCTGGCCGGCTGAGCATATGGCCGGCCGCCGGCCGGCTGACCCTTGGCCCGACCACTGGTTTGGGCCGGCCAAAGGCCGAGGCAAGGTTTCGCCGCTCGAGGCCTTGCACCGGTCGCATGGGTCGAGGTGACGCTTTAGTCCTTGTCGATCCGAGACGGACCGACAACATTAGCCCCCCGAGTTTCCGGTCGAGCGTAGATCGAGTGGAAACTCAAAATCTACTCTTTGTACGGATGCGGGATGAATGCTCTCGGGTTTGCGTCATGAGGAATGGCCTTTGGGCGTCGCGAGGGATGACTTATTGTTTCGGGTTGATCGTGCGCGGCTTATTTTCTCGATCTACCAGTGAGGGCGTGATCGATTAGCACGGCTTTATTGCGTTGTGCGCGTCTTGTTTTCTCGACTTGCCAATGAAGGCATGATCGATTTGCACGTCTCTTTTGTCTTGCGCGTCTTGTTTTCTCGATTTGCCAACGAAGGCATAATCGATTTGCGCGTCTTTTTTTTTGTATTGTGCGCGTCTTATGTTCTCGATTTGCCACCGAAGGCATAATCGATTTGCGCGTCTTTTTTGTATTGTGCGCGTCTTGTTTTCTCGATTTGCCACCGAAGGCATAATCGATTTGCGCGTCTTTTTTGTATTGTGCGCGCCTTGTTTTCTCGATTTGCCACCGAAGGCATAATCGATTTGCGCGTCTTTTTTGTATTGTGCGCGTCTTGTTTTCTCGATTTGCCACCGAAGGCATAATCGATTTGCGCGTCTTTTTTGTTATGTGCGCGTCTTGTTTTCTCGATTTGCCACCGAAGGCATAATCGATTTGCGCGTCTTTTTTGTATTGTGCGCGTCTTGTTTTCTCGATTTGCCACCGAAGGCATAATCGATTTGCGCGTCTTTTTTGTATTGTGCGCGTCTTGTTTTCTCGATTTGCCAACGAGGGCATAATCGATTTGCGCGTCTTTATTTTGGACGCAGACCTTGAACCCATTTGTAACTCGTTGCCTGTCGGCCGACGAGCTGGGCGGCGAGCGCGATGCCACGTTTGTGTGGCGAGGTTTCCCGTGGACGCTGGCTTGACCAGATACGCCCTGGCGGACGCAAGCCTTGAACCCATTTGTAACTCGTTGCCTGTCGGCCGACGAGCGCGATGCCACATTTGTGTGGCGAGGTTTCCCGTGGACGCTGGCTTGACCAGATACGCCCTGGCGGACGCAAGCCTTGAACCCATTTGTAACTCGTTGCCCGTCGGCCGACGAGCTGGGCGGCGAGCGCGATGCCACATTTGTGTGGCGAGGTTTCCCGTGGACGCTGGCTGGACCAGATACGCCCTGGCGGACGCAAGCCTTGAACCCATTTGTAACTCGTTGCCTGTCGGCCGACGAGCTGGGCGGCGAGCGCGATGCCACATTTGTGTGGCGAGGTTTCCCGTGGACGCTGGCTTGACCAGATACGCCCTGGCGGACGCAAGCCTTGAACCCATTTGTAACTCGTTGCTTTTTGGCCGACGAGCTGGGCGGCGAGCGCGGACTCAAGACTCAACTCGAGGGCTCATGTGGAGCCTGCACGAGGAATTTTGTGAAGAGTCGGCGCGAGGAGTATCGGTCGACTCACGGACTCGTACTCAACTCGAGGACTCACGTAGAGCTCGCACGAGGAGTTTTGTGAAGAGTCGGCGCGAGGAGTATCGGTCGACTCACGGACTCGTACTCAACTCGAGGACTCACGTAGAGCTTGCACGAGGAGTTTTGTGAAGAGTCGGCGCGAGGAGTATAGGTCGACTCACGGACTCGTAGCTCGACTCGAGGAATGAATTCATCTCGAAGAGACACGTGAAGAGTCTCTCTTATTTTTATTTTTTGGAGTTGTTGTTGAATTGTTTTTTGATTGAGCGTTTGTCCCTGTTAGCCCCCCGAGTTTCTTGCGTTTGTGAGACAAAGGTTGAGAAACTCTCGCGTTAGAGGTGTGTAATAGTATGCGTTACATTTTTTCGTGTGTGAAATAACTCTTTATTGCAATAAGGGGGTCATTACAGTTTGTCATGGCACTTGGCCTTCTTTGAAAAAAGGAAATTACATTTTTGAAATGAAAGTGACCACGAAGCCGATCGAGTTCGGGCGTGAATGTCGAAGTCGCGACCATCATGGCTTGCTAGTAGACGCGACGAATTCCCTGAGATTCCCAACCCGAATTAGGGAATCAATTCGCTTCTTAAGCTGCTTGCATTCGATCGTCACGTGCCCGTGATCTTTGTGGTATTCACAGAATCTGCTTCGATCTCGCTTTGCGGGGTCCTTTGTGAGTGGAGCGGGGCTTCCCAGCTCATCGTGGCGTAAGCTGAGGATCCGGTCGGGCGTTGTGTTGAGCGGGACGAAGGATCGCTTCGGGGCTGGAGAAGGGTGGTCGTTAGGGACTTGACCCTTCCGGCGCCGTTTCCTTCGTGACTCGGGACCAACGGCCGGCATCACAAGCGTGGCCGCGCGCTTTTGGTTGGGTGCTTGATCAGTGTTGGGTGGTCGCTGCCCCAAGACGATCGCGGTCTCACGTTGAGCGTCGAGTTTTTCTCTCAAGTCGAACTCGTGATTCTCTCTTTGAGAGTTGAGGCGGTCTCTCAAGTCTCCGGAGGCCGTCCCTATCACCCTTGTTAAGGGCGCGTCATTCGGGCGACGCCTTTGGCGGGGGCCGAGACCATCGACATTGTCATCTTCACAAGGGTTTTGGACGCGGACGGTGAGCTTGGAGCGTCCCTTTCGGGACCTCGAGACCGAGCGCCCTCGGGTATTGCGCGAGTTTTGACGCCTTGACGTGGTCGCCCGAGGGTGTTCCCTCGAGGGCGCGTGCGCGTGCTCATAAGAAAGTTGACGTCTCGGCGCGGCCGCCCGAGGGTGTCCCCTTGGAAGCGTGCGCGTGCGTCCCCTTTCGTGAGCAAGGTGGTCGAGGTCGGTCTCGAGGTTGACGTCGTCGACGTTGTTGGAGTCGAGGAGGTCGGCGATGAGCGTGCCGGTGACGCCGGGGCGGTCTAGGAGCTCGGCGAGCCTCCGAGCCGTGTCCTCTCGGACTGCGGCCTCGGGGTCATTCGCCGGGTCTCGAGGCTGGCTCTCGTTATCACGAGGTTGCCCTTCGAGACGGTGCGCGGAGCTTTTGAGGTCGTGCCTCGAGCTAGTCGCTCGGGCGCCCACGGAGGTGGCGGGGCTACGACTCATCTCTCGAGAGTCGTAGAAGTGAGAAGTAGACTGGTAGAGGGGATGTGTTGCCAAGGTCGAGAGATCCCCTCCTTCTAGCGCAAAAATGTTGTCGCTGTTTTTCGGACAACGATTTAGGAGTCGCAGACGGTTAGACCCAAGGCCGGACCAAGTGGTCTCGTCTTGACTCGAGCGTGTCGGACCCGGTGTCCCGAGTCGTCCCTTAGCTGTGGATGTCCCTTGAGTTCGTCAGAGTACCTGAAAAGGAATAGAGAACACGTGAACTACAAAGGGGAAACAGGGGGGGTGCCCCTGTTAACCTCTCCGACGCTCAACATTAGTGGGATTGAGGTGGAGTATAGAGGTTTTAGGGGTGTTTAGAGGCAAAAGCTTGAGAGAAACGAGCGAGGTACGAGTTCGGCAGCGTTTCAGTGCTCAAGCATCGATTACCTGGGTCAAGGGAAGGACCCTTGTATTTATAGGCAGCCAAGGGGTGGTGTGAAGACCCCTTGGCCGAGTGAGCAAGGTTGGGCCGGCCTTGGAGGAGGGCCGGCCATGGAGAGCCGGCCATGGAGGAGGGCCGGCCTTGGAGGGCCGGCCATGGAGGAAGGCCGGCCTTGGAGTGCCGGCCTTGGAGGGCCGGCCGTGGGCGAGGGCCGGCCTTGGAGTGCAGGCCATGGAGAGCCGGCCGGCCATGGAGGAGGGCCGGCCTTGGAGTGCCGGCCATGGAGGGCCGGCCTTGGAGTGCCGGCCTTGGACGAGGGCCGGCCTTGGAGTGCCGGCCATGGAGAGCCGGCCGGCCATGGAGGAAGGCCGGCCTTGGAGTGCCGGCCATGGAGGAAGGCCGGCCTTGGAGTGCCGGCCATGGAGAGCCGGCCGGCCATGGAGGAAGGCCGGCCTTGGAGTGCCGGCCATGGAGGAGGGCCGGCCTTGGAGGGCCGGCCATGGAGGAAGGCCGGCCTTGGAGTGCCGGCCTTGGAGGGAGGCCGGCCTTGGAGTGCCGGCCATGGAGAGCCGGCCGGCCATGGAGGAAGGCCGGCCTTGGAGTGCCGGCCATGGAGAGCCGGCCGGCCATGGAGGAAGGCCGGCCTCGGAGTGCCGGCCATGGAGGAGGGCCGGCCTTGGAGGGCCGGCCATGGAGGAAGGCCGGCCTTGGAGTGCCGGCCTTGGAGGGCCGGCTGAGCATATGGCCGGCCATTGGCCGGCTGACCTTTGGGCCGGCGACAGGCCAGCCAAGCATATGGCCGGCCGCTGGCCGGCTGAGCATATGGCCGGCCGCCGGCCGGCTGACCCTTGGCCCGACCACTGGTTTGGGCCGGCCAAAGGCCGAGGCAAGGTTTCGCCGCTCGAGGCCTTGCACCGGTCGCATGGGTCGAGGTGACGCTTTAGTCCCTGTCGATCCGAGACGGACCGACAACATGTAACTTGAAAAAATTATTGAAGTTGTATTTTATACATCAAAGGAATTAGAAAACAAAAAAAAGGTGTTTTGCACTTTTTTCACTTTACTTTCTCTCCATCTCTCTCGATAACTCTCTTATTCCTCTCTTTTTTCTCTCAGTTCACCACATCATCTTTCTCACCACCTCACTATTTCTTCTCTCCTTTCCTCGCGACCTCACCCCACACTCTAGCCCTGCATCGTTCTCTCCTTCTGCGCTCTCACGCCCACAGCTCTCCCTCGACGCCTCAACCTTCTCCGATCTCCGACAGGCGCTTTCACGATTGTGTGGATGTTCGTTCGTTTTTTTTCTTTTGTGTTGCAGGTGGATGAGCGCGCGGGAGAAGAGAAGCAGAGGAAGAAGAAGAAAAGAAAGAAAGAAGAGGAGAAAAGATTGAACGAGCTCTCGGCCACAGAACCAAGCTCGTGAGCAATCTTCGAGCCACAGCTCTTCAGCGCGAGGCCCAGACGAGCTAACCCAGCCGTCTCTCACGTGAACCGCCGCCGTGGAACGAACCCGGGCGCGTGACCGCCGTGAAGGCTGAGCCGCCGTGAGTTGGAGAGGACGCCGGCGAGTGAGAAGGTGAACGCCGGAGGGGTTCAATTCCTCCAGAAACGAGGTGAGGTTTTTTTTTTCCCGAATTGAAATTCAAGATGTTAGGGTTTGAGGTTTTGGATTTGGGGCTTTTCTTAATCCGAGTTGTTTATGAGCAATTGATTGAGGTTAATTGTTGGTGGAGCTTGATAATCGATGTTGATGATTTGAAATATAGAAATTGAACTTGAATTTGGTTGGGTTTTGTTGTTATAGCCGTGTGACTTGTCTTGGCTGTGTGTTTATTGTGGCCGTGGGCTTGGTTTGGCTGTGTGTTTCGGTTTGACTATGTTGTCATGATCTCTGAGCCTCGGGTTGGTTATTGCGTGTGAACGTTTTTGTGTGTTAGCGTTTAGTTACTCGGATTCGGGTTATGTTTACTTGAATTGGTTCGAGTTTGAGATGTCGGGTTTTGGATTTTGGAATTGATACGAGTTTGAAATTGTGAAATTGACTCGTTATCGGATTCGATGACTTGATTACAGATTTTCGGATTCGATGACTTGATTACAGATTTGGACGAACGAGCAGGAGCCGGCAGAGTCGAACCGGCAGAGTCGAAGGCAACGAAGCCGGAGTTTGAAATTTTCAAGAAAAGAGTTATCGTAGTTAAAGCTCGATAAACTCGTGAGTTTTTTAAATCGCTTAGTGCGTTTAAATGCTCTTGGATTTGATTATGTGATGTATTTCCTGTATTTAAATAAATAATTTATGATTATTTATTTAACAACGTTTAAGAATTTGATTTGATTCGCTTTGGAATTCTCGGTTACTTTTTATTCGGATCAATTTATTTAAGACTCATAAGCATGGAATCAAGATATGTGAGATGATTATGCAGAATGATTTCATATTTATGATGACAAAAAAAATTTGTATTCAATCTAAACAATAATGTCATATTTATATTTTGTGTAGTTAAATTTATGTTTAAAAATTTTTTTGAGTTAAGAAATTGTTCCCATGTACCAAACAGTTTTCACTTTTCATTTTTTCAAAAAAAAAAAAAGTGAAAAGTGTACCAAACAATTTTTCCAGTTTTTTCAATTTCTCAAAAACAAAAATGAAAACTGTACCAAACAGCTTTTTGAAAACAACTACAAAACAGTTTTTCAGTACAACTACAAAAATTAGAAAACAGAAAACAAAAAACAGTTTGAGTTAACTACCAAACACAACCTAAAATTCTGATTTGTGAAGGCACTAATATTGATCCCGGGTCACTCTCATACTATTGACTGATTTATATCAGAGCGCATATATATGGGCCGAAATGATTGCAACTTTAGATCTACATATCATAACTCAACTCGAAAACCTTCGACGTTCACTTTAAAACATAAAATCCAACAACAAACCACTTCTATATACAAATGGATATTTAAAATTAACCATATCTAACTTCTTAACAAGAATCGATCCCGAGAGTTTAAAATATGTGGAATGGTCGAGAATAGAGAAACTCAACACATGCAAATGGCACCGCAACGGCGACGGCATGCAATGGTGATATTGTGTGGTGGCGATGTCTTGTGGCTGATTGCAATGATGTGTGGTCAGGCGTGGCTCGTTGTACGATTAGTGACAGAGATATAAAAAGAAAAGCGTTTTCTTTTATACATATTAAGTTAATTACAATCAATATATAACACATATTTTAATAAGTCGTATGATAGACTTGGTAAACGTGGGGGACCGTGTCGAGGAAATCGTTGACGCGCAGCAGCCGCAGGCCCCCATCCGCGTGGAGGCTGGAGAAGACGCAGGCGAAGCTGTGGTCTCCCACGCGTGGGGACGCTTACACAAAGGCCGTCATGGGGAAGGCCTTGCTGTTCAGCTTGTTGTAGGCCATGTCCACCGCACCACGTTCAACGTTACCATCGCTGCACCCATGCTGTGCCCCGCCACTGTTATGCTCATCTCCTCTACCTCGTACTGCGTCACCAGCTTCTTCACCTCCACAATACCTATTGAACAATTACAAAATTTTGTGTCCAAAAACAAAAACAGCAAACTAAAATAAAATAAAAAATAAAAAAATTAATTTTTTTTTTTTTTTGTATGACTTGTTCCATTGTGTGTAAAAAACTATACCGCGATCTTGTTTTTGCGTTTTTAGTGGAAGTTCTTTTGAATCTCTCTCAAAAGAACGATCTTCAACAATTTTATTACTGTACTGTACTAAAATTAGAAATTGATCATCGCACTTTTAATGTATTGGGGTTCTACGTATGATACGTCTTTGGATTTGTTAAGTCAACATAGCTGCAGTTAAGTCGTTTTAACTTTTATCCTGGTCAAATCAGTTATATAATGTAAATGTTTGTATAATTTATATTTATAAGCTGTACCTAATTACTATATAAAAAAAAAAAAAAAGTCATAATAAACGTTTCGTAGGGTTTTTGCAGGATTTGAGGTTCACGTGGCGTTATTGCACACCTTCACTTGCCACTCACGTATCTCTCAGAGAAAAATAAAGAATGGAGTTAGTTATTTCGTTTCCTAACGTTTTTAATGCTCTCTCTCTCTATTCGTAAAACAAATGCTCTCTCTCTCTAAAAAAAATGAAGTTAGGCATACTTTTTATAACGTTTTTAATGCTCTCTCTCTCTCTCTCTCTCTCTCTCTCTCTCTCTCTCTCTCTCTCTCTCTCTCTCTCCCCCTAATATATTTCAAAATATTAAAAAAAAAAGGCAGTACCTTCGTCCATGGATATAGAGCATTATGAATAATTTGTTGGATTTCATCGATCCACTATTTTTTTTTTTTTTTAGATAATAGCTAAAGTTTTATTTTATTAAGAGAATAATTCATTAAACAATAATAAATTAAATTAAAAAAAAAAGATGGGTTACTGATTTACTGACTTAATTATCCCGAAAACTATTGACTTAATTATAATATAATTTATAATTTTATTTATAATTTTGTTAGCTACTTTTATTTCCAAATTTTTTTTATTGTAGTAAAACTATATTAAAGTTTATTCATAAATAATTTTCAATCTTTCATTGTCTTTAGTATTCATTGTAAAACAAACACAAATTATAAAGCATTTTCATAAGTATGCATCTTGCTTAGCTAAATAATTTTCTTGAGTAATTTTAACACCACTTTACGTGCTATAAACTTCCTATTTGTAGTTAACCACAAAACAATGCCTATACATATCTTTGATCTTTTGCGGCAAGAATTCATAAATAGATAGATAAAATAAAGAATAATTAGCTAAATTTCTCTTCAACTCTTACACTCGTAACAGTCCATAAATTAATTTAGGTAAATTAGTGTACGAGTTAGAGGGAAATTATGTAATTAATTCATAAAATAATTTAAACATTAAGCCATTCAATGCTATGAAACTAGTAATAAAAAAAATTAATTGAGTAATTAAATATCCAAAATTTGGAGATTTGTTAAATAATAAATTTTAAATAAATAATCATTCAGGTGATGTGATATTATTTGAACGTTTTTAACATTTTATTTGGAGACTTTAATTTATATATATATATATATATATATATATATATATATATATATATATATAAAATATAAGAGCCCTAAAAAAATATCTGTGATTAGTATGGGTGGTGGAAATTTCCAGCTGTGCCCACGTTTAAATTGACATTGACTACCTAAGTTAAGTTTTGTTATGCAAGTGATGTCATCAGCATTAAAAAAGGATGACCTCAGCACCAATAACACGGTACTCGGTTATCTTTACTTTTGTTCAAGGATTAAAATCTCGCATCTCGTGGTCGTACCACACTTTTAATTTTGGGGATATCTCGTCTCATACCGTGGTATCCCGTGGTATTTGATGAACGTTCGAAGTATCTCGTACCGTGTGGTAAATCGCATTCTGCGGGATATACTATCCAAAAAGGGTATTCTGCAGGGTATTTGAACAACTTTTTAATTAGGATTTTGTATAAATTTAGGATACACGAAAAAATTATGTTTTAAAATAAAGTTCTCAAAATTTCACAAAAAAATCTAAATAGAGTACAAATCAATACACATGTAATAGAGAGTTCTCAAAACAAAGTCACACTAATATCTAAATAAAGAAAACAAATAAAGATATACGTAATAGAGAGTTCTCACACAAAACAACACAAAATATAACTGAAGATATGCTTCAAAACTACTTTTGAACTTCTTCTTATCAGATACGCTTTCGGACGACACTTATCACACACCGTCGTACTTCTTCGATTATCTGTAGCGGCAAGGTGATTCTTCACCCTAGTAACACATCCGCCTTTCATCTCATGGCCACAAAAGTTACACACAAAAGCGTTCGTCTTCCCTCAATGGGCGTATAATATTTTGGGGCCGGATTCGAACTCATTCTTCAAGTAGTAAATCTAAAGTAACAAAATATGTCAACATTAACAATAATGAACAACATAACAATAACAAATAATCAAGAATTAGATCAAAAAAGAAATCAATAATCAAGAAATTAATTACATTTAGATCAAGTTAATTAAAAATTACATCTAATAAAGATTTGAATTCGGATTAAAAAAAACCTATTTCAAATCAACAACATCAACATTAACAACAACATCTGATTATTCAAATAACTACCTAAATTCGGATTATAATAAATTCATATAAAATCAAATGAAAAAATACTCAAAAATAAAAAGTTATGTCTTCTTCTTCGTACACCATAATTTCATCAACAACCTTTCAAAAATTCATTCAAAAAAAAAATCACATTTGGAAGCTTACCTCGCGGGATCGGCGGTACGCAACGAGATTTGAGCAAAAATAAGCATACATCGGACGAGAAATTAAGCTCTCGCGCGAGATCTAGGGAGATTGACGCAAATTTGGTCATTGTCACGCAAGAAATGCAACAACTTTCCTTCTTTTCTTGCGGAAAGGACGCGGATATGAGGGATAAACGAACAGATTAAGCTTTTACACGAACGAGAAATGGGGAGAAACAGAACGCAAGAAATGGCGCGAGATATCGCGAGATTTAACACAATTCACGAGATAATAACGTACATCTCTCGTACTATTCCAAAACACGAGATCTCGCGCAAGATACCCCCATCTTGCGTGAGATTTTAATCCTTGCTTTTGTTGAACTTGAAAGTTGAAAGACCAGTGTTTTAAATTCCGGCGAAAGTCGACGACGGCACCGGTGTCGGAGTATAAAGGTTGACGAAGACACATATTGTCGTTTCTTCGTTTATTATCGTTCGACTTTCAGTGAAATGACATAAAAAGCGGCAAGAAAACGGTCGGTCAATTTTTCTTACTTTTAATGAATAAAACTTCAGATTATTTGGAGAAAGGCGATGGAAACATAGAGAATTTAATCCGGACGATTTTCGGCCCTCAAGTCCAGCAACAGAGACTACCATAAATCCGGCAAGATTTGGCGACAATCGATCATTTCGCTTCCGTTTTCAACGCATCGGAGTACAAATTTAATAACATTTCGGTGAGAATCGGTCTTTTCCGGCGAAACTCGACGTATTTTTATTTTTATTTTTTGAGACACTTTCAGTTTTGTTTTAAATATACAATTGTTACAGCTTGAACTTTCATGTGAAGAAGACAACGTGAGATGAAGAGAGAAAGTGTCAAGTCATTTTGAAAAAAAACAAGTTTTATTATAAAGCCTATATTTATTTTACTTGGTCTTATGAATAGGGAGGAGACATAGGCACATAGCGTTACATATATATACAATTATACATATATTTTTAAAATTTATAATATAAAATATTAATCTCCGTGTGTGAGATGTACAATGCACTACATTTTCCTGACCAATACAATGAAATCCCGCATATCCAAAAACAAATAAATTAAATAGATAAAAAAACAGATATAAATGCGTACTAAATTTGCATATACTATATTATTTGACATAAATCTCATCTAGTTTTAAAAAAATAAAAGATATATAAATAATACGTATATATATAATTACATTATGTGAGATTGAAATTAACGAATGGTAGGTATTTGATATTATATTGGTGTAAAGTCAATTTTATATAAAAAAAAATTTAAAAAATATAGCTCACATAAATCCCAAATTTAAAAATTAACAAAAGACATATATATAAAACAATATATATGCAACATTATTTTCGTTCGATTTTCCATCAGTATGTCAGTTTTCTATGGAAAACGGTATATCAATTGTCTTTTTTCACATTTTTTATGTTCGATTTTATGTCGACGTACCGATTTTCCTTAAATCAATAGACTCAAAACGACGTCGAAAATAGCATTTCAAACCTTGGTTACAATTCATTATCATTACTCTTTTTGCAGGATGATCCACGATAAATATTTTTACTAATCATATCCATTCATATATATATATATATATATATATATATATATATATATATATATATATATATATATATTATCAACTTCAAGCCGAACAAAATCAAATATTTGTATCATTGCGTCATTTGAATATCTATTAAATTGCTATAATTTTGCATATTGATATTATTATTATTATTATTACAAATATTTAGCAATATAAGTCATAAAAACATAATCATTTGTATTTTAGCCAGCGTTTTGTAAATTTTTCGTAAATAACCATAAATAGTTCGCGAATAGCCAAAAGTATGAAATAACCAACGTTATTTACACATATTTACTAGAAATTTACTCTGCGTAAATAGATTTGCGTGATTATTTACAAAAAAAAAATTAATGAAACGTTGACTATTTTGAAATTTCTTACGTTTCATATGGCTAGATAGTCATTTGACCCTTATTATTATTGTTGTTGTTTATCACTTTTGCTAACGTCGTGCTCTAAATATGATTGATTATAATTTTTTATGTCTATATTTAGCCAAGAAAGGTTTGGGGTAGCATTTCTTCCATCTCTTCAGTAGTCAGCAGCAAAGTGCGATTGTGAAGAGCGATTGGACCATCCATTCCTCTTTGGTGACTTTATACGATCTTGTATGTGGATGTTGCTGATGAACTCGACATTGTTGCAACATGTTATGACCAATCGATGGAACACACTAATCTGATCCCACAGTTTATCAGCATCTCGTAGGTAGACTTTTATGTCTCATTTTCACATGCCCAGATATACAATATTCTATCAACATACTTAGGCAATGCAAAATCTACATTCTACTCATTTTGATGTGAGATACATGTAAACTGTTTCACCCTCCTTGGGTTTAGAGAGGATATCTGGAAATCCCTACCCGGAAATTACTAGCGATTTCGGCTTCATGTAGACGCATTGTAGCGTACAATCCGAAGTGAGGATAGGTTTTTGGAGTTAGCCCACCCTCGGGGGACCGCGACCCTTTGTCTCAGCCATTGTGTTTATGCTATTCAATTCTCGACGGTGAATCAATTTGTTAGATATTCTTATTCATGATTTTTGTTACGTTATGTGTTCTCTTATTTTTTTAATACAAGTTGTTAAGGAAAGATGTCGGACAACATGCTTTAGGATTTGTCGAGACATCTTTCTCTTTGTGCGCAGACTGTATTTCTGACAAGTTTCTTGTTTTGTCAGATCGTATCGCTGAAGACTGTCCTTGATGATCTTCACACGTTTATGGGTAAGGAAAGCCTAGTTCGACTTTCAGAATTGTATGATTGCTATAAAAGTCGAGTGCTTCCCATTTAGCAGTTCTTGACGCTTTATCAAAATACTTAGGATTCCTAGACGAGCACGATTGGCGGACTGGGATACTATTTGTTTTGATAAGAGCGGTGTAATTCTACAAACACTATTCCAGAAGTCTGAGTGTCTGTGAGATTGGGTTTTATGCTATGTGATTGAAGGTTTTCGCGTGCGTTGATTTTGAAGCTGACCGAGCATTGAAGCGTGCTTGAAGAGTGAAATTGAGAGGGGTCTCAAATTCAGGGGGGGTACCTGTTTTGGTAATCACTTGTAGTAATAGTTTCTAGGGCATTGATCTTAGTGATGTTCATATAAGTCCTTGTTTGTACTATCGACTACTTGATAGTGAAATCTTTTCCACTGGCTGAGAGCCCCTAGATATAAGTGACGTTGCACCGAACTGGGTAACCATATTGTGTGTCTTTACTTTTACACACTGCTTATTTCATTATCCATTATATGTGTTAGAACAAGTTGTCGGACACATTGACTCTACATTGTGTGCAATATCTTGCCTCTTCCTCTAAACAGAATTTCAATTGGTATCAAAGCAGGCACAAAGATCTTAGGGTGGCTTCCTGTATAATCTATTCTTTTTATAATGGATAGTTCCAGGGAAGCAGAATCGGTTAATCGTCCCCTTGTTCTTGATGGAACGAACTATGGCTATTGGACGGCTCGCATGGGTGCCTTCATGAAGTCTCTTTATAGCAAGACATGGAAGGCTGTTATTCACGAGTAGATTGCTCATGTCACTAAGGATGATGAAAGGGATAGAAACCGGCCTCAAACCTAAGAAGGATTGGGATCATGTTGAGGATGAAGCTGCCTTGGGTAACTCTCGTGCTCTTAATGATATTTTTAATGGGGTTGACAAGAATGTTTTCAGGCTCATAAATACTTGTACGAGTGCAAAAGAAGCATGAGAAATTCTTGTTGTTGCTTATGAAGGGACTACCAAAGTGCGCGAGCAAAAGCTTCAATATATCACTACAAACTTTGAAGCCTCCACCATGTTTGAAGATGAGTCTGTAGCTGAGTTCAACATGCGTATTCGGGATCTGGCTAATGAATCATATTCCCTTGGGAAACCAATGACTGATGAAGAACTAGTCAGAAAAACTCTAAGGGCTCCAAAGTCCCAGATTCAAGATGAAGATCACGACCATTGAGGAAGTTCATGATTTGAAGACATTGAAGTTTGATGAGCTCATTGGATCTCTTATGGCGCTCGAGCTATCGCTTCCTAAAATTAAGAAGAAGAAAAAAGGAATGGCACTCAAAAGCTCTATCTTCGATCAGAAAGAGCATACCAATGAGAATGATGACACTATTGCTATGCTTGCCAAGAATTATAGCAGGGTGATGAAGAGATTCAACCAGATGACCGGGAGGAATGTCTGTCAAGACAACTTTCAACAAAAATTTCAGAAGAATTGAAATTTCCACTAAAATGGCAAAGTGGAGACAAAACCTACACTACTTCTGGCAGAGGAAAAGGTATTCAGTGTCATGAATGTGAATGGTATGGACATATTTAGAAAGAATGCCAAAATTTCAATTCGATTTTGGGTAGAAGTATTTGATATGAACCACGCCAACAATGCGACGGTGACCCAGAACCAATGTTGGTGCCTTCGCAAACCAGGATCTCATGTTCGATGACTCCGCAACCCAACGCCTAGAGAGATCCGAATCTTGGAATAGGACGCCACAAACGAATGTGTAAGTTCGCTTGATAATTAAGTCGGGGATGAACGCCACAAGGAAAACCTTAATAAGTTCAGAAGTTTCTTAAAAAACAAAGAGTATTCTCTCACTTTTTTTTTTATCAAAAACGTAGTCTGCCTTTCTCATTCATGAAACCTCCTTAAATAAGGAAATACAAAGCAAATTCGAAATTTCTGGTTGCCCTAGCTTAAATGGGCCTAGAAGACATTATTTAGGCCTAATAACATTAAAATTAAAAAAGCTAACTTAACACCTAACACATATGAGCTTCATTTAACATAAATAAAGTCTAAAACACTTTAAAAAGAGTCTAACTTAACCCATTGTTTTTTGCTACGAAAATAACAAATAAATAACTCAAACAATAATAACTAAAATGAGTTTTTTTCAATAACAGCTTGAATGATGTGAATAAGCTCTCATTTATTTCCTTGGGTGTGGTCGCTCTCCACTTCTTGTGCAACTTGTAAAACAAGGTTGTTCATATCTCCCTTCATTCGCTTTGCCCTTGCCCTTGTGATTGGTCCATTTGTTTGTTCCTCCTCGATGTCCGCATCAGTATTATTCACCACTTCTACTGCCTTTCTTAATCATAATCAGTGAAAAGAAGAAACCGAGTTTTATCTACTAGGACAATTATTATAATATTCATATTATTAATAATAGTAATTAGGGATACGAACTTAAATTTCACTAAATTCTTTAATATGTGTCTAGAATATGTAAAAATTTAAAAAGCAAATAAATCAAATTTAGACAATATATTTTAAATGTGATTACTTAACTTGTAGAAGTGAACGATAAATAAAATGATATAGAGAAGTGAAAGGAAGATAAAAAGAAAAACAAGATAGATAAAAGAGATTTGTTAATAAATTATAGAAAAATAAAATAAAAAGTATATCTAAGTAACAGTATTTTAGTCAAAATTATTTGTAATTTATCAGAGCAACTCTAGCAGCCCGGTGGTCTTTGTTAAGAGAAATTTCATTTTCACTACAACAAATCTCACCATTACCGACGATTTTTTTCGTCGCTAATAACCCATTAATCGTCGCTAAATCTCTTTAGCGACGATTTTTATCTTCGCTAAATGTCCGTGCCTAAATATATTTAGCGACGAATTAATCGTCGCTAAATATTTACCGACGATATTAGCGACGATTTTGTCGTCCCTAAATGTTTAAACGAGATTTTTTTTAATTCTTTAGCGACGACTTAATCGTCGCTAATAAGTTAATTTTTTAATAATTAGCGACGACTTTGTCGTCGCTAATTACAAACTTTTTTTCGATTTTTAAAATTATTAATTTTTATCGTCGTTAATTATTTATTTTTTATTTTGTTTTTCGTTTATGAAATTCTAAAATGAAAAATCAAATAAAAATCAAATTATATTATCGAAATGAACTTATATATAAAATACGGTTACAATTTCGATTATCGACAAATATGCAAATAAAAATCTACTATATACAAAATATGTAATAAAACACTAGTCGCGACCTTTGCTTCGTCGTCCCGCCACTCGTTTTCCCCCGCCTCGACGTGAAACGCTCTTCTCCTGGCGCTGAAACTCTGCATGGTGCGGCGGGATTACAATTTGCTCATCAGCCGACTGACACCGCCGGGCGTCGTCTGTTGGCTGTGGGTCGACGGAGCCCGCTGTGAACTATGCGAACCCAAACAAGTCACACAACCAAACACGAATCAAACTAACTTGTCACAAAATCCTTAGACTTGTCATAAAAATTTCTAGACTTGTCATTAAAATTTTCTAACTCGTCATAAAATTTAAATTTCAACTTCAAGATTAACTAGCAAAAAGCCGAGCCCGAACAAAAAAAATCAATCTCAAATCATTATTCATTGATTTCAAAACTCAACTGTCAAATCCATTTTCAAATTAATTCCTAATCCAATCACAACTTCAAAAATCGAACGCGAAACGGAATAATCACATTTCATCAATCTCAATCAACCATTAAACCAAACAAGTGAATCCTCATCAAAATCACCAAAATAAATAACCCGAGGCTCAGAATCACAAAACGCAATCGGTCAAGACAAGTCCTCGGCCAAAAATAACAACACGGCTATCTCAAATCCTCGGCCAAGATAACACATGGCAAAAACTAGCACTCGGCCAAGACAACAAACAAGTCTCAATAATTCCAAACAAAACCTCAAAATTCACATGTCCAACACAATTCCAAACCAAAATTCGTCCAAAAAAATTCAACAAAAATTAAAACATGCCCTACAATCATCACCCAACCATTAAACACTCTCATAAACGTCTCATGATCACAAACAAGCCTTAAGAAATCAAAAAGCCCCAAAAATTAACTTCCATGAACCCTAGCCTTGAAATTCGGCCAAAAAATTCAAATCACCACGAGAAATTCATCTTCAATCCTCAAATTTATGTCATACTTATCAGTAATCAAGTCCCACCACCACATAAAACTCATCAGTTTCACATATACAACTCGGATTCAAAACCCCCCAATTTTTGCTATGAACCCTAGATTCAATTTCAATCTAGTCCAAGGAGAGGAAATTCCTTACCTCCAATCACGAAATAAGCTTCTCCGGTCCTCACTCACCCCTTCTCTGGTTGTCACTCTTGCTCCGGTGACCACACAACTCACGGCGACTTCATTTCACGGAATAATTTCACATTTTTATTCATTTTTAAATCTATAACCACTTAATTAATGTCACATTTTTATTCATTTCTAACAAAAATTAAATCCAATTTCAATTTCACATAAACTACCTAATTTTTGTTAAAGTAATTCATTAATTTTAAATTTTCTAATCGTAATTAACAAAATTACATTTCCTAATTTATTAATCTCTAATCTACTATACTTATATACATATTTAATCTCTAATCCTAATTTACAATTTTAAATTATCAAACATCCTAAATTATATCGTAATTAAATCCTAAATACTAAATTATATAATAAATTAATTCGATATTAATTCCAAACTATTAGCGACGATAATATCGTCGCTAATTGTTTTCCCGCGAACTTAGCGACGAATAGATATAATTAGCGACGAAAATATCGTCGCTAAATGTCTTTACCGCGAAACTTTAGAAGTTTTGGCACCAAATAATTAGCGACGAGAAATTCGTCGCTAAAAGGGTGATTAGCGACGAAAAATTAGCGACGATTTAATCGTCGTTAATACTTCCGTAGCTAAATGTCATATTTCTAGTAGTGTTTGTAGACTTTAAAATTATCAAAATATCAAGACTATACTCATTAGTTTAATAATATCCGAAATTAGATTTTTGGACACTTTTCGAACATCGGATTTTGGCGGATTTCATCAGATTTTGGCAAAAATTTTGGGGATGAAGGTCATTGGAAAAATCCGATGGGAATCTCATCAGAGATCATTGGATTTCATCGGATCCGATGATCTCCGATGAGATTCATCGGATTTTTTCAAGTATTTTTTAGAAACCCTAACTCAACCTAAAAGCTTAAAATCCGACTATTTTCATCCAATAATCACTCCAATCATGTATATTTTTTGTCATTTTGAGCTATGAAAACTTCAAACACTTGGAAACGCTCGTGGAAGCTTGGACAACCTTGAACGCCGGTGGAAGCTCGTCGAAATCACTTGGGGATATGAGAGAGATATAAATAGGGTTTGAAATGAGAGAGGAAGAGGAGTTATTTGATTTTCAGGGGTATTTTTATCCGAAAAGTGTCCAAAAGTTCAATTTCGGGTATTATTAAACTACGTGATCTAGTTTTGATATTTTGATAATTTTGAGGTTTACAAAATGAAATTATTTTTTGTTAATGTGTGCAATGTTCTTGAGCAACTATCGTTGCCCATTGCTGAAATTTATTCGTAACGTTGGTTGATCATTAATTTCGGCATATGTGGACCTGTCTAGAATGCACCGATATTCACCCATTTTTTATTTTATTATTTATTTTATTTTTTTTAATTTTTTTTATTTTTTTTTTCATTTTTTTTTCGCGGAAAGTTCCAGATCTGGTTTCTCTCTCATACCCCTGCTTTTCGAAAAAAACCAGAAGCCTTTTTCTTTATTTTTCTTTGCCGCTCCCTTGCTGGGAGGACGCCGGCGCTTTGGTCGGCTCCGACTTGGGGGGGAGGCTGTTCTGTCTTCTCTTTGGCCTCGGAAAAAGCTTTTACCCATCCCGCCTCTATGGGTCTCCTTCGCAGACCCCGAGCCTCGCCGGACGTCCCTGTCCTCCCTGGAGTTTCCTGCAACAGTCGTGCTCTACATCTTCCCCCGCCAGAGATGGCAGACTCTGACCTTTGCAGGGCCATGCGGTTTGATTCCCAGATCTGGAGCTTTCGGTCCCCGAAACCAGCTCCATTTTTTGGCCTTCCTTCCGGAGATGTCGTCCAGTTCGCCGCCGGCCCCGTCGCCCCGGTGTTTCAGTTCCTTCTCGGCGCAGATGCCTCCGTTGCGGATCTTGTGGGGTGGGATTTCGAGAGCTTTTTCTTTGGATATGATGAAGACATATTTAGTTTATATTCAAGTTTTAACTTCTTAGTTATAAATTATGTTTTTTTTTTATGTCTATTTCAATTTATTTTGCGTATGTTGTTTATGTGGGTGGATTAAACTAGGATTTTCAGTTTTAGATCTAGTTTATTGTCTTACCTTGGTTTCTAGTCAGCCGAATCCCTCTTTCTTTATTGCGAGTTTTTCCATCGAAGTTCATCTGCAACTTCAGACGCGCGGCAGAGGAAGGGAAGATGTCGGGCTGGTCGCCAACCTCACGCTTGCGAGCTCGCTCGCTGCGAAGGTTCGCTTAATCTGCGGGAGTGGGGTTTGAGGAGGTGGTCCTCCAGTGGGAGGATGGAAGGTCTTTGGGTGGGTGTTGCTCGGGTGAGCGGCGTCCTTAACCTTGGTTACGTAGGAGTTTATCTCCGTCTGAGAGATCGGGAAATGCTTCGGCAAATCCCAAGAGACAAGGAAATGCTTCGGCAAATCCTAATCAGGCCGTGTCCTGTTTGGTTGTCTCGGGTGTGGTCGTCTCGTTGGTTCTTAGGCGACACCTTCAGTATGACTAGTCGGTTTATTATCTGTGTTTTTCTGTTCCTTTGTAATAATTTGCTCATCAGTAGCATTTTATTTTGAATGGATCTCTTTGATGCGAAAAAAATGCACCAATATTCACCTATTTCTTAAAATAATTAAAAATATCTACGTAAAATAATAAAGTGGGACACTTTAAAGTTACTCAGTATTCAAATAACTTTTGTAATAATATCAATTAGTGATATAGATAAATATTTAATACAATATATATTTTGGGTGCTGTGATAAAATTGGGGAATTTTGAATTTCTCTTAGATAAATCAATGTTCAAAATTTTGCCAAAAATCGACGATAATCGACCACGTCATCGTTGCTGGTAGGACTAAGGCCGCTAAAACGACATTATATGTTTCATCGTTTTTTGTCGTACGAGCAAAACTCGAGCATTTTCGTTTTATGTAATGGTCACAAACTTCATATTATCATCACATCTTTGAAAATTTTGAGAAGAGAACAAAACTCCAATCAAACAAGCTACGTATTCAACTTTGACAACTTTTGACAATTTCGGGCTTTTTCGGGGTTGTTTGGTAGTTAACTCAAAAGGTTTTTGTTTTCTATTTTCTAATTTTTGTAGTTATACTGAAAAATTATTTTGCAGTTTTTTCAAAAAGCTGTTTGGTACAGTTTTCATTTTTGTTTTTGAGAAATTGAAAAAACTGAAAAACTGTTGGTACAGTTTTCATTTTTGTTTTTGAAAAAATGAAAAAAATGAAAACTACTTGGCGGCGATGGTGAGGCTCAGTGGTGATTGAAGAAGATGGCCGGATTTTTTTTTCAAGTCTTGCGCGCGGGTGAGGAGAAGGAGGAGAGAAGAGAAGAATTTTTTTTTCCAAAAACACCTTTTATTTGTTTTTTCAGTTTTCTTTACTTTTTTACAAAACAACTTCAAAAAATTTTAAAATTTTTTTCCGAAAACACCTTACCAAACACATTTTCCAGTTTTGTTTCCTATTTTCACTTCTTGAAAAGTCAAAAACTCTTTTCAAGAGCATAACCAAACATGCCCTTCGTTTTTGTAATTTGGTGCGGGTTAGTTGTATTGTTAATATGCTGGCAAATTTCGACGACAATCATTGATTTATGTTAAGTATTTTTTTTTTATCAGTGCGACTAGTTTCTTTAATAAAAACATTACTCTTGTGTTTGAGCTATTAAAGGAAGAAGAAACAATAATAAGAATTAAAAAAAAATAATTGCTAGAAAAAATAATGAGAATTGAGAGAAGGTTGTCAGCTTTTAATAAAAAAAAAAAAAGAGATTTGTAAGTAATTAGACCACTTTAAACATGTGATTTTGGATCTAGCCTATGTTTGACAATTTTTAGGGATATAGCCAAATGGCTTACGTGGCAATAATTAAGGTCTGATTTGTCCTTATTTATTAACAAATTCGTCACTTTCTCTCTCCTATTTTTTTTCAAATAATTATTTTTTACATCAAAACTTCAAAAATTCATATCTTTCTCATACGAACTCGAAATTGAGTGATTTCAAATCCTACAAATTCGTGGCGTCGAGATCTTCAAAAATAGACTCATTGTGTTTGATGAAAAATTATGTTTAATGCATTATATTTACATTTCCATTTATTTTTTTGATAAATTTCAGTTATTTCCATATTTAAGGTAGTAACGTGATTTTTCTACATATATGGTATTAAACATGATTTTTTATCAAACACAATGGATCTATTTTTGAAGATCTCGGCCTCACGAATCCGTAGGATTTGGAATCACTCAATTTCGAGTTCGTATGAGAAGTATACGAATTTTTGAAGTTTTGATGTAAAAAAAAAATTATTTGAAAAAAAATAGGAGAGAGAAAGTGACCAATTTATTAATAAATAAGGGTAAATCAGACATTAATTATTGCCAAATAAGCCATTTGGCTATATCCCTAAAAATTGTCAAACATAGGCTAAAAACAAATTTCATAGTTTCATTTTGGCTATTTTGCTACATTGCCCAAAAACAACTAGTTGAATATACGCGCTTGCACGCGTTGGAAAGAGAGAGAAGACAAGAGAGAGAGAGAGAGAGAGAGAGAGAGAGAGAGAGAGAGAGAGAGAGAGTGGAAAGAGCGTGGAGAGAGGAAAAAAAACCGCCATGTGTCGCCGTCTGACGAAGTCACCTGACGACTTCTGGATGAAAGTGTGAGAAATGTTCTCTTTATTATCTATGTTAAAAAAAACAAACAAAAAACAATAGCCGTCACGTGTCGCCGCCTGGCGAAACCACGTGACGGTCTCTGGATGTAAGTGAGAGAAACGTTCTCTTTATTATCTATATTATAGATATGTATATTAAAAAATAAATTTTGCTTACGGGGAAAATAATACACTATTTACAAATCTATTTTTGTTTTTGAATATATATTTTTTTTTGGAAATGATGATTAGCTCGAATTTGGGACCATCGGTTTGCAAAAGCCAAAAGTCAAAGAGGCTGCTCCCATCTACGTACCTATGAGATTTTATTTATCTAAATTATAATTTAATTGTTCAAATATTAAAAAATAATATCTCTATGTATATGTTTTTTTCAATATAATTATGTGTCTTATTTTAATTTAGGCTATTCTCTTATTTTTAGATAATTTTATAATAATTTTAACTTGAGATATTAAAATTTGCTATATAGTTTTTTTTTTTTTTTAAAGTAATTTGATATATAGTTATTAACTCCCCAATTTATTTCATAGTAAAATAAAATATCATCACCACACGTTAACTAATAAAATATCAAACCAAAATCAAACAATGCAGTTCTATCTCTATCGTAGTAACTAATGAGGCTACTCGACGAAATTTTCCTCTTATAAATATCATCACCACACCTTAACTCTATCAAACACAAATTCTCAAAGTTCAAGAAATTTCAGAAACATGGATAACAAACCCTTCAAACACCTCTCCAATCCCACAACTACAATTCTTTTCCTCCTCATATTTATCACGACACTCCAAAACCCGACCCCAGCCACCGCCGCAACCCCAAGCGTCGTGAAAGCCGCTTACTGGTTCCCGGAGAGCGAATTCCCGGCGACCTCCATAAAGGCCTCCCTCTTCACCCACCTCTTCTGTGCCTTCGCTGACCTAAACCCCGACACGTTCCGTGCCACAATCTCCTCCGCCAAAGCCACCGCGTTCTCCTCCTTCACCCAAACGGTCCAACGCGGAAACCCTAACGTCAAAACCCTTCTCTCCATTGGCGGTGGAAATGCCAAAGCCTCCACCTTCGCCGCCATGGCCAGCCAATCCTCCCGCCGCAAAGCATTCATAGACTCCTCCATCGCAATCGCGAGATCCAACGGCTTCCACGGCCTCGACCTTGATTGGGAGTCTCCAGGGAGCCCGACCGAGATGGCCGGCCTCGCCTCACTCCTCACCGAGTGGAGAACTGCCGTCAACGCGGATGCCCGCCGGAGAAACATGCCGGTGCTTCTCTTGACGGCGGCGGTGTTTCGCTCACACGACTACTATTCCGTCGTCCATCCGGTCAGAGAGATGTCGGACAGCCTGGACTGGATCAATGTCATGGCCTACGATTTCTACGGCCCCGCATGGTCCCCGGCCTCCACTGACGCACCGGCGGGGCTTTACGCCTCGTCTCCTGGGAAGGTCAACGCCGACAAGGGGATCGTTGACTGGTTAGGATCGGGTTTTCCGGCAGGGAAGATTGTCTTCGGGCTTCCGTTTTACGGGTACTCGTGGAAGCTTGTGGATCCCACGAGGAATGGGCTGTCTGCTCCGGCGAACGGCGCGGCTTTATCGCCGCCGATCGGGGCGGTGGGGTATGATGAGATAAGGGTGTTTGCCGGGCAGAGCTCGACGAGGTGTGTATATAACTCGGCGGTGGCGACTCACTACTGCTATTCGGGGACGACTTGGATCGGGTTCGATGACGTGACGAGTGTTTCGACCAAAGTTCGTTACGCGAAGGGGAAACGGTTGCTTGGTTATTTCGCATGGCATGTTGGAGCTGATACCAACAACGTTCTTTCTTCTGCAGGTTTGTGATATTAGCACTTTTTATTTGCTTATTTATATTTAAAAACTTCACGTAGGAAATCGGTAGAGCCGTAGAACGCTCACACACGTCTGTTATATAATCATACAAGTAATTAGCAATCATCAAACTAATATGTCAAATAAATTGTTTCTTATTAATCCAAAATGGCGTCATAGGGGCATTATGGTAGAGAGTAGACTTTTAATTATTTATTTCTTCTAGTTTCTTTCTGCCTGTCCCCTATTTTTTATTTTTTTAATGTAACTTCTCACATGTAAAAAACTATAAGTTGTTCATTATTTATATTTTATTTTAAAAACCAATATGTATATCGATTAAATTGCGGTTGAAGAAATGTATACCCTCTCTCTCAATTATACCATTTATATGTATAAATAGTATATATTTTTTAGTCCAATTATTTTTTATTAGATATATTTGATAATTCATTTTTTCGAAGGTTATTTTTACGTTGGTGGGATAGTAGTCTCCACTTTGAAGATAGTATGAAATTACCTTAGACTAAATTAGATAATTTATATTTGATAGTCTTGTTAGCTTCTAAATTTACAATCACTAACGCCATTAATAAAATAAATAAATAAATAAACTAAATCATTTGTTTAAGCGCGCGCATACATGCTTACAGGCCTTACAGCTAGTACTTTACTAAATATGCGATAAAAAAAAAAATTGTTTGTTTTAATTCATTATATCTTTATTTGCAGCGTTTGGCACGTGGGGAGCGTAATACAGTACTTATATCAGATACAAGCAACTTATATTAAAAGTAATATGTATGGTAATAAATCGCTCTAGTATGAATATTTCCTTATATTTACGTATTATGTAAGCTAAAGGATGATTGCTAGTGAGCGAATATACTTATATTTCCGAGCAAACAAGAATATAGTTAATTTATTCTCCTTTCGATATATCAACTAAGGTTTCAAATGTCATTTTCGATGCTATATTCAAGCCTCTAAATTTACGGAAAATCGACATGCCGACATAAAAACGATCAGATAAAATGTTGAAATGGGCAACTGATTTAATTAATTACCGTTGTCAAATACTGTTTTCCACGAAAAATCGACATACCAATGGAAAATCGAACAAAAATATCGTTATATATATGTTATATATATATATATATGTGTGTTACATGTATCATTTAAGTTTTAAACTTAATCGTATAACAATTATATTTTATAATCTTCAATACGTAATATTTTTACATCTATATAGTATCCGATATTTCAATACCCACAATCCATTCATTTCAATCCGACATAACATATTCATACCCAATACACAAATTTATACAATATATATATATATATATATATATATATATATATATATATATATATATATACATCTGTGTATTATTTATATATATATATATATATTATTTCTTAAACTTAGATGATATTTATGTCAATGGTATTTTTAAACTTATATGTGATAGATTTTTTTATAACTTAATTCATAATATTTTATAACTTTTATTTTTATATCATTTTTAATAGTATGTTTATCGTAGTATAAGGTCGCTGATTTACAAATCTTATATAAAACGTATATACAATATTATATAGGGAAAACGTAGTCTGAGTGGTATATAGTGTTGCTGTGACGACCCGACTTTTCGGACCGTCTTATGAAATGTTCAATATGCAATCTTCATATTTTTCTTAAATGCTTTTGTTTCTTTTTAAGATCTTCAAAATTTTAGTTCGCCTTGATTCGATGTGTTTAAAAAAAAAAAAAAAATTTCCTCCAAGTTTTCTAAAGAATTTTCTAAAGTTTAAAAAGTAAGATAAGTAAGACGGTCCGAAAAGTCGGGTCGTCACAGTTGGTATCAGAGCAACGAACCTATGACCCCTTTCGCTATTCGATCGCACGGCTGCCCCCTACTCAAGTAAGTTAGTACTTTTTTTTTTATATGTAAGGTATTTTTTTTTTTGTTACTTAGATGGAAAACTTTCAATCTACTCGTGGACGTGGTAGAGGAAGAGCACGAGACCGAAGGTAGAGGAAGAGACAGAGTTGCCACGGAGGTTCCAGTGCAAGATGTTCCGCATGCTGCTCCATATCCCGAACAAGATGACGCACAGAATCCCCATGGTCCCGCCCATGTACCTCAACCAGCAGCCCAACTGGGCCTGGCGGCGCTACTTACTACACTGCTGCATTGCATCGAAGCTCAAGGAGCTGAGATACAAGAGTTGAGGAACCAAATTCCCCAAGCGAATGAAAATTTGGACGAAGGTTAACGAGCACCAGCAGCACCTCCTCAGGATGTACCTCGTGTGGGAAAAGTCATTGTGATGGATGATCTCTTCGAGAAGTTCAGGAGGATGAGAGCCTCGAATTTTGAGGGATCGACTGATCATTTGGTGGCCGATGAGTGGATGTAAGAGATTAAGACGATCTTCGACTTCATGAACATATCGAAGACCGAGAAAGTCATATGCGCGTCTTTTGTTCTGAAGAATGATGCACGATACTGGTGGGAGACAGTAGCAGCTAGAAGAGACACATGCGCTATGTCTTGGGACGACTTCATCGAGGAGTTCAACAATAAGTATTTCAACATGCGAGCGATGAACACTCAACAGAAGGAGTTTACGGAGCTGAAGCAAGGGACGATGAGTGTGACTGAAGCTGTGAGAAAGTTCAACCAGCTGGCAAGACTATGCCCTCACCTGGTTCCGACCGAGTCAGAAAGAGTTCGAAGGATGATGGGAATGTTCCGACCGGAACTGGCTCTAGTCATTGATAGTGGAAGTCATCAACCATCCACTGTTGCAGACTGTCTCGAACGTGCAATGCGTGCTGAATACCATTTGGTTCAAGTGAAGGAGGAGCGAGACCGGTACATCAAGGCACGGAAGGAAGAGAAGACTCAAAGTAGGGGAATATGCAACAATAAGAAGTCCGACGAGCGTCTCTTCAACAACCAAGTCGACAAGGCACACTATCTCAAGAGTGAAAATGGGAATAAGAGGAACCATCCTGAAAATAATGGTAATGCGAATTACAAAGTCAAGATGGAAAATGGGTCATTTCCGAAGTGCAACACATTTGGGAGGATACACCCAGGAGAATGTAAGATGGGCAGTATACTGTGTTACAAGTGCGGTCAGCCAGGACACTTCCTTAAAGATTGTCCGAAACAGAACTTTGAGCAGAAAAATAAGAATGGGCGACTTAACTTCATTCAAGCTGAAATTGAAGGACCATAGATTTTCTAGGGGCGACTAGAAGCACCACCAGCAACTCAGACACCACCGCCGCCTCAAGGTCGCACCTACGCCTACACTAATGTCGAGGCCATAGCCAGCACCTCGAATGTAGTAGCAGGTCAGATTACTTAGTCCGTTATGATGCCTTTGTATTGGTTAACTCTGGAGCAACACACATGTTTTTGTGTGGAAAAGTTACGATGTTAGGCAATAGTGTAGAGAAAACTAGACAAGTTTTAAGGACGTGGCATTACCGTTCGGTGATGTTTTATCATTATCATAGTACTGCTTAATAATTAGTGGTCAGAAGCTAAGGATCGATTTCATCGTCCTATAGATGAAAGTTTTCGATGCTATCTTGAGAATGAGAATAAGACAAGAGAACGCAATATCCCGAGCTCTTTCTAGAGGGACTTGCTATGTCCGAGTAATAGTTCTTACAGTTCTTCTCGCCGTTCTTTGTTAATTTTCGGGACGAAAATTCTAATAAGTAGGGGAGATTGTGAAATCCCAAATTTTAAGCTTTATTAAAAAGCTAAAATTTTGGTGTTCGAGTGACGTTAGTATTTATATATATATATATATATATATATATATATGTTTTTTTTTATAAAGTAGTAGTGAATGATTTTAGTTATGTGGTAGTTTTGATGTTTTAGTTTTTATGTGTGTTTTGGTGTGTTTTTGAATTTTAATATACTCTTTAAAATACAAATTATGGATATATATATATATATATATATATATATATTGTATATAAATTATATATTATAACTAAGTTACGTATATATATGTTATATATATATTATATGATTATATATATTAGTTAATTTTTTTGGACGTATATGTATATATATATATATATGATTATCATATATTATATGTATATATATATATGATTATGTAATATAATAAATTATATTATATAAGGTAATATTATAATATACGTAGTAGTCAGTTAGGATTTAGGATTTATATATACGTATATATATATATATATATATAATTAAAGTAATAATAATAATAATAATAATTATTTTTTAAGAAAATAAGTAGGATTAGGGTTTGGGTCATGGTTTCCATTCACGAATTAAGTCTTCCGCTACAAGTTATTAAGAAATAAAGTTTAAAGTTTTGTTTTCGTTATTAAGAAATAAGTCTTCCGCTACGAGTTTTTAAGAAATAATTTTTAAAGGTTTTTATTTTCATTTACTTCGAAGTTTCAAAGAGTTTTATATTTTGGTTGAGATTTAGATTATGGATTATGTTTTAGTATATTTGCTGTTATGTTTCGTTTTAAATTCGTATTTTCAATTTTGCTTAAGTATTTCTTATGAAATGTTCAATATGCAATCTTCATATTTTTCTTAAATGCTTTTGTTTCTTTTTAAGATCTTCAAAATTTTAGTTCGCCTTGATTCGATGTGTTTAAAAAAAAAAAAAATTTCCTCCAAGTTTTCTAAAGAATTTTCTAAAGTTTAAAAAGTAAGATAAGTAAGACGGTCCGAAAAGTCGGGTCGTCACAGTTGCGCCCCATGTGGACATCTTGAGTTCGACTCCCATGTTATACCATAATTTTTTTTAAACACAAAACGAAAACAACGAAATTCATAAAAAAAACGACACAAATCGGAAAACTACGACAATATTCAACAAAAACGATAACAAAACAAAATATGCTCTTCGCCGGCCGCTGAGGCTCCGGCATCGGCACCACGGCCGAATTTCGACGAAAATTTTCGGTATTCAAAACACTAATATCAACTAATTGCCTACGTAGACCTCGGAGGGTTTTGGAGGCATTATAGTCTGCGTAGAATGGCCACCCTAAATATTATCAAGAAAAAAGTCTGCCTAGACGAGCCATCTAGAAGGGACGAACCAATAAATGTAAATATGGGGACCTAAAGTGTAAGAAAAAGTTTAAGAGGGGTTAATTTACAAATTTTTAAGATGAAATAAAAAGATTTTTTTTTAATGAGGAAAAATGTTAAAATATTTGAGGAGGGCTTCAAACCCTCTTTACACTCAAGTTGGCTATGTCCATGATATATCTAAACCATAATATAAAGATATGAAGTTTATAAATGCATGTATATTCATATATGCAAGACTGATGAAAATTGTGTGTTCGTTGATCAAACTATATATATTCACAAGAGCATGATTGGTAGTTTAATCTGCTTGACTACAAGTGTGTGATCAAACATTACTTACTCATTGGGTGTTTGTATGGTAATCCAAAGGGAGCAACTTCAGTCAGAGAAGTCGTGAGTTGGACTCCGTCTCACGAGCCTATCGTGAATTGTTTAGTCAATGGACCGAAGTCGTACGGCTGAATGAAAACCTTCGCACAAGGGTTAATGTCGTCTCTAAGGAAAAGGAAGTGCTTGCCTCAACCGTTGTTTCTCTTCAACGATCACTTCATTCAGAGAAGACACAGCAAGTTAAGCTACTTTCTGAATTTAATGCTCTTAAAAGAAATATTCGCATGCTCAATTCAGGAACATCTAATCTTGATGACATTCTCTGCCGTGGAAAAAATGCAGGAAATCATCACGGCATTGGTTATGATGCTCGACAACCTGTTTCCAAAACCACGTTTGTAAAGAGCAGCAAAAACCCAGAGAAAGCTGATGTCACAGAATATGCTGCTACAACTCCTGTGACAAACGCAATCGGCGACGTTGGGCCTGTCATTACTGCCTAAAGCCTGACCACATCAGACCTTGGTGCTACCAACTCCAGAAAGATCTGAAGAAGCAGTTCCAGAGCCAGAAATAGACCGTTGCCTCTCCCAAGAAGATTTGGAGAGTTCGTGAACCAGAAATCCGATGCAATGTCGCTTACACTTCACTCAGAGCAATGACGGCCGAAGATTGGTATTTTGATAGTGGCTGCTCCCGCCATATGATCGGTCAAAAGGATCTTTTGAAGTATATCGAGACTTGTCCTAGTCGCCATGTTACCTTTGGTGACGGGGTCAAAGGGAAAATCTTCGGTGTAGGCACACTGAATGTTGATGGTCTGCCCCCTCTTGACAAAGTCCTCTACGTGCAAGACCTTAAAGCCAATCTTATTAGCGTCAGCCACTTGTGTGATGCCGAGCTCTATGTCCACTTCAACAAGACTACGTGCGATGTGACCAATGCCTCCAACAATCATGTTATGATAGGTTAAACGCTCCTCCGACAATTGCTACTTATGGGTGCCTCTAGATGTGCTGCCAGAAACCTGTTTGAAGACCAAACTCGAGGAGACGGACTTATGGCACAAGCGTCTTGGACATCTCAACTATCGCAGCTTGAATGACGTTGTTTCGAAGGAAGCTGTTCGTGGTATTCTTGCACTGAAGTACCAGGGTGGAAAGATCTGTGGAGATTGTCAGATAGGCAAACAGACCAAGATGTCACACATCATGTCACAACATCTTTCTACGACACGTGTTCTGGGATTGCTCCATATGGACCTCATGGGTCCTACGCAGGTTGAAAGCTTGGGAGAGACGTTCCAAGTCTTCAGCGGAAAAAATTTTCCGACCCCGAGAGAAGAATTGTTCGTTGATGCTATTGTTTAGTGTTGGGTTAATAATTCACTAGGAATTTAAGAAGTATTAATGCTGATTACCGTATCACATAAAATAGCTAAATTATCGTTTTCTAACAAATCATATAAAATGTCATTTGTTGACAAAAAAATAAAAATAAAAAAAACCGATCACCAACATAATTTTTTAGAAAACAAAATGTGTTTTTTTTTTCTAATTTGACTGTCGATAGCCACTGAAAATAGTACTGCCAGAGAAATTTCATGAATTTTTCACAAATTGAGATATAGCATAAGTTCCAACATTGAGCTATGCACAGTATTTCAAATATGTAGAATATCGCTGAGTCCCCTATACTAGCCAATGGACCTGTCAGAGATTCTACATATTCACAAAGACATATATTGTTCAATCTACGTACTCACAAGAATAGAAAGTGGTTCAAACTGAAATAATAAGCTGTTACATTGCATCATTCGAGCTTGCTAATTGTAGTGTGTGAATATATATATATATATATATATATATATATATTTGGAATTGTAGTGTTTTGTGAATATTTCTTAGCTTTCGGGTCTAATTATGTTGGGTAAAAATATCAATCATGATATATTAATTAAAAAAAAAAACTTGATTCAATCTTAACAAGGAACACTTGAAAAAATTATCATAAAGAAACATGTCATTATTTCAAGTGAAAAAACATCTATAATTTTTTTTCTTCATAACTCGCACATATTCTTATAAAATTGCAATAATGTTTCAAATAAGCACGGCAACAGAAATATGCTTGTACCCTAACCTGGCGGATTTTTGGGCGAGTTCCGAGAAATTAAGGATCGATTGGCAGATTTCTCGAGCAGTGGAACGGACGCGGTGGACTTCTACGAACCAGGCCTTCGACTTCGGTTTCTCGGTTCTTCGCAAACACGCCACTGAATGTTTGCCTGCACTGATAATCAAATCAAACTCTATGTAATCTGGACAATATTCTCTCAGTCATAGCTGCAACACATATGTATTTTTCAGAGCTTCAAAAGACCATCAACACACAAGTAATCAGGATAATATTCTCTCAGTCATAGCTGCAACACATATGTATTTTTTCAGAGCTTCAAAAGACCATCAACACACAATAAAAGAACACCTACAGAGTAAGATATAGAGAGGCAAAAAAAACTGAAGTAAGACATACAAAATCACATAGTTATATTATTTGTACATATTTAAATCACATAGTTATATTCTTTGTACATATTTATACCATTTTGTAGCCTACAACGTTTGATTCTTCAATGACTAATTCATACCATTTTAGCTGATTTCGAAAATAAAACTGGATTTTTTTTTTAATTCCTAACATTCATATCTAGAACCTGTTCTTAGGTTTTTGGTCTTGGAGTAATATAAGTAGAACTTAACTTTAGATACATCTCAATAACGCAACTGATACACTCTGTAGCATCAAAATCAGCATTTTGTGAGATATGAACAGTGTTTTTATCTTAATTAAATATGTTCATATTATCAGGTACACGACACACTCATTGTGAAGGTCATTTGGGTTCCTCCTGGTCTTCACAACGTTTGATTCTTCAATGACTAATTTTTCACATTACAAAAACAATCCTGGTGTAACTATACCTATACTACTCTTCTTTTTTTCTTTGCAGTTGCACACAAGTAATAAATAAATAAATACATACATAATTTAATCAATTTTTCTTAATAGCGTAACTTGTGTTCCAATCGGAGAAAGTGAACTTGTAACTATCCTCATCAGCAAACCCAACACTGGACAGAGGGAGTGAGAATGACTCACCAGAGTGGCGGAACAGCGGAGGATTTCTGGGTGGCGGAACGACTGGTAGATTTCTCGAGCTGCGGAATGATTGGTGGACCCTTTGGCGAACCTGAGAATTATGGGAATCGCGCACTCGGTTCGCGTCTGAGTTTGTTTTCCCTGTTTCCAATGGGCTGTGTTCCAATGGTAAGACCCATAAATGTTACAACTTACAACAAGGAAAGAAAACAGGGAATATACTGAAATACAACACAAGCAAAGATTGGTCTGCCAAAGATCAAACCTTTAACCAACCCACAAGATTATCTGAAATTGTGTTGTCAATGGTGCCCACAAGAAGAGTTGTAGTCTTTATTTTGTACATTTGATGTAATAAAGTCTCATGAAGACTCTTGCTTGTAATTGCCTATCTATTCATTAATAAAGTTGAAACGTTCATTCATTCTTACTTTGTTTGAAGCTTTATGATAAAACCTTAGTCTTTTAGTCCATAAACAAACTTAACAACTTACGAAGAGACAAATGTAGATTTGCATGAACAAACTCTTCGTAGTTTGCTTAAAACGATATATTCGCAATCTTAGGGTCAAAGGACTATTGACCTCAGCATGATTGTTAGAAGAATCTATGATGTCTGGTTATGAGGCATTGAGAGTTGGGGACTCTATAGTTCTTCTAGGTATCTTCCGAAGGTACTGAATTGACCAGTGCACTTCTAGAGACAAAATAAGAACAAACCATTTAACCTCTTATGTCTCGAAGTCACTATGTATGAATTGCATCATGCTTACCTTAATCCTGAAATGAGACATGCCATTTCACACCTTAGTATTCTCATTTGAGAAAGTCAGAGTTTGGACTCACTATGTCATGTTGAGAGAAAAGGCAAGCCATGAACAAAATTGGAAACAAATCAAGGCTTCTAGAAGCCCTTGTTTGGGCGAGTGTCTCAATAGGGAAAAGAGGAAATTGGCTCATGAATATGTGATATTCTATAGAAGAGGAAACTACCTTATTGAAGGTGAGACCTCTCCTATAAATAGTAGCCTCATTTCCTCACATTTCATTCATCCAAGTTTAAGAGATTTGAGAGACTCTCTCTCTAGAACTTGTGGCCGAAAATCCTCTCTCTCTCGCTCTAGTTTATTTTCGATTTTTTCTTGTCTTGGCACCTAGGTCCTCACTCGACCTAGTGTTTAGCTCTGCGACTTCGAGACTCGTTCTTAAGTCGTAGTGTTTAAAAGTGCCCACTCACTGATTCCTTCTTTTCGAGTGATTTAGTGATAGAAACTTTCGTGGTTGCTCGAGGTGCCGAGGAAAGAAAGAGAGACGTGCTGCGAGGGGAGACGAGCGTTACAAACTTTCCAAAAGCTTCTTCAAAGTTCAAGCTTCAAGAAAGGTTAGTAAACTTCTATGCTCATATTGGTTTTTATTTACATGTACTTGCTTCTTTGTCTAGGTTAGTAAAAACTGTTTTACTTATAAAAGAAAATTTTTAAAATTCCGCCGCTTAACGAAGCGTTAAACTTTTTCTTAAACCCTAGATCAATTCCAACAAATGGTATCAGAGCTATGGTCAAAGATATGCATGTACATGTTTTTAAAATTATGAGCTTGAAAATCGTTTTCAAAAGTTTACTAATTTTGTGACAAGTTAGAATTGTTAACTTAGATTTTTTTTTTTTAATTTATTGCTCTTGTCTTTAAATTAAAAAGCATGTTGATTTTCTATGAGTTTGGGATGTTTTTAAAACACATTAGAATCAGTTCTAAAAGTTTTTAATTTTTTATATTGAAAAACGTGTTTTAAAGGTTTGAGATATTTCGAGTAAAATTTTGTGACTAGTTATATTGTCTTGCTAGTTTCGTTTATTTACTTGAATCGTTTTATGCATGTTGTTATTTCTTTTATTCTATGTTATTACCCTGCTAATAAAACACAAATAAAATCTTTAAACAACATCTTAAAACGTTCCGTTACACTCGATTCTTTTTTGCACCTAAAAAGGACCAAGTTTTAATTTATTTCTTTTTCTTCGAGCTGGAGTAAACCCGCATTAAAAGTGGCATAACTCTCTGCTCAGAAATCGAAATTTTATGATTCTTGAATCAAATTAAAGCTCTGTTTCTCCTCTATTCAATACCACCGGTTTCGGCTCGAAAGGAAATCGGAGCCACCAGATATGGCGATTTTACTTCGAGGTGCGCGGCTGTCTGAAACTCCAGTTTTTTAGAAATCCGGATTTTCAAACCCCACTACCATGAGTTATAGAACTCTAATGAGAAAATTTTCTTGAGCAAAAATGTTTTTCATATGATTATAAACATGATGTGTAAGATTAAAATGTTTTTATTTTTGAAAGTTTAATTGAAATTGAATTTTTACAAAACTAGTTTGAATTTTGAAAAACCGTTTTCACTTTCAAACTTGAAAAATATTTTGTTATCCAAATCAAATAAATTTTCAAAATGTTTTCAAAACTATATCTATATCACATATGTTCAAAATCTATATGCTCTTGAAAATTTGAGTGGGAGGTCTCCTTGTAGACAAGCCGAAAAATAAAAAGATGTGTAATCTCAAACTTTCAAGTGTTCGAGTGAGTTGAAGTTCACATTTCCCTCACGCACTTTCCCGAAATAGAAAATAGGAAAAGATCGAGTATGTACCTTGTGCGTTTATGCACTAATACTGCTCTGAACATGTCGATCTAGGATTCTCTTCTAGTTGTCCGCTCTGTCGCTCTTTAACTAGGAAATCTGTTTCCGAACTTATAAGAGTAGATGAACCAACTCCAAAAACTAAGTGGGAGGGTTATATTCGTTGTTTGTAACCCACGATCCCCAACACTAATGAAAGATGCAATAACGTGGGACTAAGAGCTGCTCTTGTGACCCTCACTTAAATGTGAGTACTCCAAGGCGTTATTGCTTCGATCATTGCTCAATGAGCTACGTCCGAGAGTGATGCAATGATGACAAGGCCTCCCCTTGGGGGATTGTTTTTCAAAGCTGATCTTTTGGACTAAGTGGTTGGTTACACATTTAGGCTCAATCCCTAGTAATCCTCCCTTGAGGCTCTGCGAAAGGATATGAGTGATCAAACCAATTTACAAGGTGGCTAGTCAAAGCTGATGTATTGACATCTTGGCTAAGCATTAATGATGTGTCATTTACTTATAAATGGAGATTTTTTGCGGCCTTCTCTTGAGGGAGTAAATTATCGTTTGGTTTATAACACCTTTGGATTTTATAAAAGTCTTAATAAAACTTAAATCCTAAACCAAAGACTAATCATAAACTTGTTTCAACTTATATAGGCAATATGTCTCTCAACCATCTCTCAATCTTTCTTTCCTCGATCAAACTCGAAAACGAAAACTACGTAGATTCGAAACGTAACCTCGACATAATACCTACCGTTAACAAGCACAAATGGGTACTCACCACCCCGTGTCCTCCTCTGACGAATGATGATTCAACTCAAGAGGACAATGACGCCTTAGCGGCCTGGCTTCGATCCGATGAGATTGTGAGATGCTATATCTTGGCATCTATGAACAATATGCTGAAAGAGCAACATCGTGACATCGAGACTGCCGCTGACATGCTCTACAATCTCCTTGAGATGTTTGGAGGGCAAAGGCGTCAAACAAGGCTACAAGCAGTCCGACAGTTTATGAACTGTCATATGCAGGCTAGGACTCCTGTTGGAGACTTCATGATACTGATCATTAGTTTTCTAAATAAAATGGAAATCCTAGGATCTGAGATTGATGGGAAGAATGTCATAGATATGATCTTAGAAACTCTCCCCACATCTCTTGATACCTCCGAGATGAACTACTCCATAAACAAGCTAGAGTACACTGTTACCAAGCTTATGAAGGAACTTCATACTGCTGTAGGTCTCACTAAGAGAAAGAGGAATCAAGGAGAGGCACGTGCTACTGAGCAAAAAGCCTCCGCCTCTGGAACTAAGAAAAGACCTCACAAAGCCAATAAAAAGAACTGTTCTGCCTATCTCAAAGCAAAGGAACATAGTATTGTACTAGTTACCGAAGCATGCTTAGTAGCTAATAATGTATCAACGTGGATTCTTGACTCCGCTGCTACTAACCATATTTGTTGTTCCTTGAATGGTTTCAAGAAAACCAAAAGCTTAGAGGAAGGCGAGTTCTGTTTCAAATGGGGTGATGGGAGCCTGGTGTCCGCGAAGGCTATGGGATCCGTGACGCTGTCTTTTGAAGACCGCACTTTAAACTTGAATAATGTTTATTTTGTTCCTACCTTTGGGAAGAACTTAATATCCGTTGCTCGTCTTCGCGAGCAAGATTATTGTTTAAAGTTCATTAAAAATGGAATTCGTATTTCGTTTCCTGATAATTCTTTTGTCACTGATGCATGTATGAAGAATGCTCTTTTCTACATCTATCCCACTCAACCTTCTCTTTTAGACACCGAAATAGATAATGATCTAATTAGGGAGCCAAAGAGGATCAAACTTTCTGAATCCTCCGATCTAACAAAATCAACATACCTCTGGCACTTAAGACTTGGTCATATTAGTCTAGATAGGATTAAGAGACTTGTGAGGGATGGTCCACTCCAAGACTCTGCAATAGGTTCACTACCTACTTGTGAATCCTGTATAGAAGGAAAAATGACTAAGCGACCTTTCTCTGATAAGGGTCGAAGAGCCACTGAGTTGCTGGAACTAGTACATTCTGATGTATGTGGTCCACTCAACCAACAGGCACGTGGAGGATATGAATACTTCGTTACCTTCACTGATGATTACTCAAGATATGGGTTTGTCTATTTGCTCAAACACAAATCCGAGACCTTTAACGTATTTAAGGTCTTTAGGGCTTTAGTGGAAAAGCAAACTGGCAAAGTGATCAAAACCCTTCGATCCGATCGAGGTGGTGAGTATATGTCTGGAGAGTTCGATGACTTTCTTAAAGAAGAAGGTATCGCTTCTCAGCTTACCGCACCTGGCACACCTCAACAAAACGGAGTGTCAGAGAGAAGGAACCGAACTCTAATGGAGATGGTTAGATCAATGATGAGTTACTCATCACTCCCTCATTCCTTTTGGGGATATGCCCTCGAAACAGCCGCCTACATTCTGAACCAAGTTCCGTCCAAAACGGTTCCTGGTACTCCTTATGAACGATGGACTGGCCGTAAAGTAAATCTTGGCCGCATTCGAATTTGGGGTTGCCCTGCACACGTGCTGAGGCAAAAGACTAGCAAGTTGGCTAGTAGATCAGAATTGTTCATGTTTGCAGGATATCCAAAGGAAACCAAAGGTTTTACTTTCTATAGTCCCGAGGACGATAAGACTTTCGTTAGCACGAATGCTCGTTTCCTCGAGGAGGACTTTATGAAGGATGCGAAACCTAGAAGCAAAATTGTGCTTGAAGAAAAGTTGGGTGAGGAAGCTTCTACCTCATCTGTAAGAACTGTTCTTACCCCAACTGAAACACAACCTAACTCATCAGAATCTCGTCAAGTAGTACTTCGACGTAGTGGGAGGGCTGTTCAATAGCCTGACAGGTACATGTCTTATGGAGACTCTCTTGTAGCCGTCTCTGACATGGATGATCCTGTTTCCTATAGCCAAGCGATGGCTTGTTCTGAATCAAACCTTTGGCTTGACGCCATGAAAGTTGAAATGCACTCGATGTATGTCAACAAAGTCTGGAAACTTGTAGACCTTCCTGAAGGGATTAAACCCGTAGGGTGTAAGTGGATATACAAGAAGAAAAGGGGTCCTGATGGGAACGTCGAGACATTCAAAGCACAACTTGTGGCGAAGGATTATACCCAACAAGAAACCTTCTCGCCAGTCGCGATGCTTAAATCCATCCGCATACTCATATCCATAGCTGCAGCTCTCGACTATGAGATCTGGCAAATGGATGTCAAGACAGCCTTTCTGAATGGCAATCTTGACGAGCGCATTTACATGGCTCAACCAGACGGTTTCGTGGATAAAGGTCAAGAGACTAAGGTTTGTGAGTTGCTTAAGTCCATTTATGGATTAAAGCAAGCATCTAGGTCATGGAATATTAGATTCGATGAAACTGTAAAGAGCTTTGGCTTTGAACAGTCAATAGACGAGCCTTGTGTTTACAAGTTAATACACGAAGGCAAAGTTGTGTTTCTGGTACTATATGTCGATGATATACTACTCATTGGTAATGACGTGGGCAAGTTATCTGAGGTTAAGGTCTGGCTGGCAAAGCAATTCGATATGAAGGATCTAGGAGAAGCCGCATACATTCTGGGAATCCAAATCTTTCGAGATAGGAAAAACCGGACCCTGTCGCTCTCTCAAGCATCTTATATTGATAAGGTGATGGATCGCTTCTCGATGCAAGACTGCAAGAGGGGTCAAACACCCTTTAGGCATGGAGTTTCACTCTCTAAGGACCAGTCTCCCAAGACTGCACAAGAGATTGAAGACATGAGGAAGTTTCCTTACGCCTCTGCCGTAGGAAGCCTCATGTATGCTATGCTTTGCACTAGACCTGACATCTGTTTCGCCGTTGGCGTAGTTAGTCGTTTCCAATCCAACCCTGGACCCGAGCACTGGATTGCTGTTAAGCATGTTCTTAAGTATCTTCGAAGAACTAGGAACTTGATGCTTACATACTCAGGTACTGACCTGACTATGACGGGATATACCGACTCCGATTTTCAAGCGGATAAGGATTCCAGGAAATCCACTTTGGGATCTGTGTTCATCCTTAATGGTGGAGCTGTTGTGTGGAGAAGTATTAAGCAATCTTGCATTGCTGACTCCACAATGGAAGCAGAATATGTGGCTGCTTGTGAAGCATCCAAAGAGGCTGTATGGCTTAAGAAATTCCTTAAGTATTTGGAAGTTGTTCCAAACGTCGACGAGCCCATGACCCTTTATTGTGATAATAGTGGGGCTGTCGCTAACTCAAAGGAACCTAGACGCCATAAGCGCTCTAAGCATATTGAGAGGAAATACCGTTTGATTCGAGAGATCGTGCAGCGCGGAGACGTGGAACTGAAGAAGATCTTAACGGTGGACAACCTCGCAGATCCATTCACCAAGGCCCTAGCGAACAAGGTCTTCGACCAACATCGTGAGGGATTAGGCATGAAGGACTACACACACCTTCTTTGAGTCAAGTGGGAGTTTGTTGTCAATGGTGCCCACAAGAAGAGTTGTAGTCTTTATTTTGTACATTTGATGTAATAAAGTCTCATGAAGACTCTTGCTTGTAATTGCCTATCTATTCATTAATAAAGTTGAAACGTTCATTCATTCTTTCTTTGTTTGAAGCTTTATGATAAAACCTTAGTCTTTTAGTCCATAAACAAACTTAACAACTTACGAAGAGACAAATGTAGATTTGCATGAACAAACTCTTCGTAGTTTGCTTAAAACGATATATTCGCAATCTTAGGGTCAAAGGACTATTGACCTCAGTATGATTGTTAGAAGAATCTATGATGTCTGGTTATGAGGCATTGAGAGTTGGGGACTCTATAGTTCTTCTAGGTATCTTCCGAAGGTACTGAATTGACCAGTGCACTTCTAGAGACAAAATAAGAACAAACCATTTAACCTCTTATGTCTCGAGGTCACTATGTATGAATTGCATCATGCTTACCTTAATCCTGAAATGAGACATGTCATTTCACACCTTAGTATTCTCATTTGAGAAAGTCAGAGTTCGGACTCACTATGTTATTCCGAACAGGGCCTATTGGTGAAGTACTAAGTTGTGAGTATGTCATGAGTAACTTTGTGAAGTTCTCATAGATATGGAATTCATGTACAAGATTGCTGAAATGCAATGTATGTCACCTCATGCTTTGTTCCTTGGAGTGTGAATAAATGAACTGGCCAGTGTCCAAATTGAGTCCTGACTCTTTTGGATGAAACAATGTGACTTGTTAGCTCCTCGTCAATACATTGTTTCTAACTTATTCACAAGCGACAAAGGAGTTGAGGAAATAACAGCTAGAAGGGTGAAATGGTAATTTAGTAAATCCCGACTAGCTGATGACATTCATGAAGGGTAGCATAGATAATATTCAGTGGATCCGCTCATTATAATTAGGTCGAATTCTTGAGTAGAAAATAAATTCATTTGAACCGAGAGATTTTCGGTGTCAGCTCTTTAGTGGAGTCAGTTGGCATTAAGCTAAACTTGGAAAAGGTTTGTGAACCTTTGAGTCCAAGTGTTTAGCTCAAGCTTTGTTCATTTGGGTCCATGAGGTCACTGTCACGAATCACATCGATAGGAATAGTTAAACTGGAAGCTAAGTCAAAACAAGAACGAAAATAGTTAAAAGGGTATTTTTGTCTTTTGAGACAAAGGATGAAATGAATGTCAATAAATTTTTTTGACAAGTTCATTTGATGACTTAATGTCACTCGGCCATGACTTGATCATTGGGCCTTGTGAATTAATTTCATTTCATAAGAATTTTATTGAAAATTCTTAATGGGCCTTTTTCATGTTCTCATGAATAAATGAAGAAGCTTCTAGAAGCTCCTTCTAGAATAATGTTGGGCGCCCAAATACCTAAGAGAAAGAGAGTTTATTTTGTGCATAAATGTATTTAGATACTTGCCAAAAGAAAAAAGAGGAAACAAATTTGCATGTAGATGCACTAGGGTAATCGGCCATGTTGAGAGAAAAGGCAAGCCATGAACAAAATTGGAAACAAATCAAGGCTTCTAGAAGCCCTTGTTTGGGCGAGTGTCTCAATAGGGAAAAGAGGAAATTGGCTCATGAATATGTGATATTCTATAGAAGAGGAAACTACCTTATTGAAGGTGAAACCTCTCCTATAAATAGGAGCCTCATTTCCTCACATTTCATTCATCCAAGTTTAAGAGATTTGAGAGACTCTCTCTCTAGAACTTGTGGCCGAAAATCCTCTCTCTCTCTCTAGTTTATTTTCGATTTTTTCTTGTCTTGGTACCTAGGTCCTCACTCGACCTAGTGTTTAGCTCTGCGACTTCGAGACTCGTTCTTAAGTCGTAGTGTTTAAAAGTGCCCACTCACTGATTCCTTCTTTTCGAGTGATTTAGTGATAGAAACTTTCGTGGTTGCTCGAGGTGCCGAGGAAAGAAAGAGAGACGTGCTGCGAGGGGAGACGAGCGTTGCAAACTTTCCAAAAGCTTCTTCAAAGTTCAAGCTTCAAGAAAGGTTAGTAAACTTCTATGCTCATATTGGTTTTTATTTACATGTACTTGCTTCTTTGTCTAGGTTAGTAAAAACTGTTTTACTTATAAAAGAAAATTTTTAAAATTCCGCCGCTTAACGAAGCGTTAAACTTTTTCTTAAACCCTAGATCAATTCCAACAAATTGTACCCAAAATTGAAGTAAGACACAAATTAACAACAAAACTCACATAGAGCACTCGTCTCACCATAATCTGAGACCCAAAATTAAAATCGACGATAGACAATAGTTGTGACTTAGCATGTAATCTTCGAAATTTTCAAGTGAATGACTAACATTTTTTTTAGACCATAGTAGCCATTTTGAGTATGAAATACGAATAAGAAATAAGATTTTCAAAAAAAAAAAGACGAAAAAATTGCAGACCCAAAAGAAAGAAAAAAAGCTCATTGAAATCATATGATATCATATCAGAGAGACCACCACGACCAAATCTCCAATTCACACGATCTGTCTCTAAAATACCACAAATGACTGACCCATTACCCATTGCAAATTATGTAAAGGAAATTCTACAAATTATGTAAACGGAATTCCCCAATTCAACACAGATAGAAGGAGAGATCACCTCGAGGAACGCGGAGCGGCGGCCGAAATCGCGCGGGGCAGAGATAATTTGGATTTTTGGGAATCGCTGGACCTGAGAGAGTGACAATGAAGGAATCCAGAGTCTCAATCCAAAACTCACGGCAAAACAGAGATTTTAGCAACCAAAATTCATCAAGAAAGGGGTTTCAAACCCCAGAAAATCTTGAAGGAATTTCAGAGATCAATTGAGGAAATTGAACGCAATTCTTACCTCTTAAAGCTTCACCGATGTCCACTCTTTCTTCTCCGGTGACTTTCCTCGGTCCACCGTCCTCGTCTAGCTCGCGGTGATTTTCTTGTTCTCACCTGGAGCGCGCGCAAGCTTGAGATGAGTCTTGGGGGTTTATGGCTGCGCGTGGGAGGAAGAAGAAGATGGTAGGAGAAGAAGATTATGAGTCGTTGATGTTGTTGTGGTCTGTGGTTGTGTGTGGTAGAGAGAAGGGTCAAGAGAACCAAGGCGGGACAGAGACGGCCGTCAATTTCTGGGAAATTGGCTCGCGCACGGATCGATCGGAAGGAGTTGATCGAGGGAGTGGAAATCGTGGGAGAGAAGTCTGGTTAATTTGAAACTGGGTATCGAAATCTTTTTATATATTTCTTCTTTACCCTACAGACGCGACTTCTCGCGTCTCTATCTTTAGCGACAAATAAATATAGACGCAAAATTTTCTCAATATTTCTACCAAAGTTTAGGTATTCAGTTGAGTTATCCTACTGAATATAGATGCAAAAATTCCAAAATTATTTCACCCGATGTTTACATATTCAATCGTGTCTATTTATATATTTTTTGTTACCAACAAACGCGACTTCTCGCATCTCATACCCAGATTTTAAGCCTGCCGCGACATGTCGCGTCTGTAACCAAAATAAAATTAATAAAAAGCGGGATAAACATCGCGCTAAATTTTTTAGTGAAATTAGTTATCATACGCGACAAATCGCGTTTGTAGTACCAAAAGTAACGTCTATTTAGACGCGACAAGTCGCGTCTGAAACTTGTCGTGTATGAAGCTTCACTTTGTACTAGTGGAGTGTAAATCCTTATTGTACCAGGTTATCATAGTAAATTGCTTTCCACCGGGCAAAGGCCCTCCAGACGTAGGCACGAATCGCCGAACTGGGTTACCAATCCCTGTGTTCTTTATAATTTCGCACTTACAACATTTCTCTGTTTGATCACTCGAATTTTAGTGTTTGTCACATAATCCGTCACAATATATTATGTGACATACGCACAGATTACGTAATTTCACTAAGTTTGTGTTATTTAATTATATTATTATTAAAAAAATTATATTTTATTTAACAATAGTACATATAAAATATTTGCCATCTTTAAAAAATTAAAGGATCAACACTATCGGGTTGGTTTGGTTCAACGAATCTCATGACTATAAAAAAAAAAACCAAACCAATCCGAAACAATTGCGGTTTGGGTTGGTTACAACCCAAATTTCATCGGGTTTTAATGGGCCGTTTTAAAAAAATGTGGTTTGATTTGGATAATCGGATTGTTCGGTTTGGCGGTTTTCATGAACACCCCTAGCTTTAACTGCAACATTTCTCTATTACATTTTTTTTTTTTATGTTGACCTAAAACTTCAAATGGGTTAGCTTTCTATTCATATCTATCCCAGGTCTTTGATTTTCCTTGCACGCTTTACTTTCGGAAAAGTACTAGAAATATTGTTGTTTTAAATTGTTTCAGAAATAGTGTTTTTATGTCAAAATCTTTTTCTTTATACAAAATTGTAAACAGCTAACAAAGAGGAAATGGTTTTTATTTTTTATTTTTTTGTAAATATAAAAAAGAAATTATTAAAATTTTAAGAACACGATTTTTGCAATAAAACTTTTATACCCGTTATACTTATAAATAGTTAAAACAAAAAAAGCATATCAAATATAGTTTTCACATTTTAGTTTGTTAGTTTTTCTTGAAGACGTTAATATCAAGCTCTAAAACGCGTCTCCTAATGTTCAGCATTTTATTTTCCTTTCCGTTTTCGGTAAATGTCTCAATTTTCAGCTAGTGCCTAGTGACGCCCTTATAATTGTTAAGTCAATACAGCTGCAGCTAAAGTCGTTTTACCTAGTCAGATCAGCTTTATAATATATAAAAATATTGTATTTACATTTATAATAATAATAGTTAGTATAATAATAATAATAATAATAATAAAAGATGCGTGTTTGTTTGTACTTTGTAGTCTAGAATCTAGATCAAGATCGTGGAAATTTCGCATAAGTAAAGTGACTTTGACTAACCAAGTTACGGGGTGACTTTCGCCGTGCTCCTTCACTAATCCAAGTGATGTCATTAGAATTTTTTTAATATAAGGTGACGTCAGCACCAACTAAGCGGTACGACAATATCTTTACTCCTCTCATTGATCCACGATTATGAATCCAAATCAGGTGACGTCAGCACCAACTAAGCGGTACAACAATATCTTTACTCCTCTCATTGATCCACGATTACGAATCCAAATCGGCTGTCTCCGAATGGTGTCCATGTTCTCCTCTCTAATCATGACACCTAACATCTCACTTCACTTTGTAACGTGTTCCTCTCGATTAATTGCTTCACTATTTTTTATTTTCAGTCAAACACCCAAAACACATAAATCTAACAAATAAAAATAAAAAGCTTCACTATTTTTTGTAACTGCGATGAGAGTGCCACCTCAGCTCCAGCTAGGCATAGCTCAAGTATACACTGATTGCCACGTGTACAGTTAGGCACGTGCATTATAACTAACTTCAGTTGGTCGATTGAATCAACTGAAGACTGATATTTAACATTCTGTAAAGTGTAAATGATCATTCATTCATTCAATGAGAATTCTGTTAGAACAAGTTGTTCAACAGATCTAACAAACTATTTATCTCTCTCTCTCTCTCTCTCTCTCTCTCTAAATTCTCTTCTCTCCCAATTCTTCTCTTGGTATCAGAGCACTCGACTAGCGTCAATGGCGTATCCAGGGAATGCTTTTCTGATTGCTGCTCATCTTGTTCTGACGACGCTCAAGCTCGACCGTGACAATTTTTTCTTCTGGAGATCTCAAGTGCTTGCAGCGATTCGCGCGCACGATCCCGAAGGCTTTCGGGATGGATCTACGGTGATTCCGCATCAGTTCATCCAAATTGAAGAAAGCATAACGACAAAATCAATGGGGATCGGAAACTGAAAACATAGTCCGTCAAAACGCCACCGTCCTCAGAACCAGGCCTAATCCTGAGTTCTCAATCTGGCTTCGCACAGATCAAGCCATTATGTCATGGTTTCTGTCCTCAGTTTCTGAATCCATGCTCGGACACGTCTCCAGGTGCCAAAGCTCGTCTCAGATCTGGTCTGCTCTGCTTTAGCTCTTCGCCAGGAGCTCAAGATTTCTTCAGCTCCGAGTTCTACTCCAGACAATGAAGAAAGGAGATCCAAGCATCAACGAATTCATCGTGAAAGTCCGTGTAATTGCTGATAATCTCGCCGCTGCTGGACAATCGGTGAGTGATGATGAGTTGATGTTGTATGTCTTAGGAGGACTCTACCCTGAATACAACTCAGTTGTAGCAATTCTCACTGCAAGACCGGACTCAGTGTCTCTCTCAGAGGCTCTATTTCTTCTTAAATGTCATGAGACTCGTCTCAGCCAACAGAAATCTGCTCTGGCATTAGATCTGAGTCGTGCTTCAGTTAATGTGGCTGAGAATCGCTCCAGAGGACATGGAAACCAACATCATGGTGGACGTGGAGGCCGTGGAAACCGAGGAGGTGGTGGACGTGGCAATAGACCTGTCTGCCAAATCAACACCAGGACTAGACATCTGGCATCAAGTTACTGGTTTCGTTTCGATCAAGACTTTCAAGTCCAAGCGTCCACTCATCAAGCTCAAGCTCCTCAGTCATCTGCCTTGATTGCGACTCAAGAAACTGTTGACGATCCGTCGTGGTATGTTGACAGTGGAGCTACAAGCCACATTACCTCAAGCCTCTAGAATCTTGCTGTATCTGAAGGCTACAAAGGCAAGGAAAAGCTCATTGTCGGTAATGGTAATTCTATCACCATACTGTTTATAGGAAACTCTCATATTCAGTCTAAGAACAAAACTTTGGTTCGGAAAAATATTCTCCATGTTCCAAAAATCACAAAAAATTTAGTCAGTGTGTCAAAAATTACAAAAGATAATGATGTGATTGCTGAATTCACGTGCGATGGCTGTGCTATAAAGGACAAGAATTCGAGTCAGGTCCTTCTAATCGGGAAGTTCAAGGATGATCTCTACAAAGTTGACATGTCAAGACTTAAAAGCTCGTATGGATCAAAGTCTACAGCAGCTTTCTTGTCAACTACTCAACCGAAAGATAATGAAGTTTTACTTTCCTGTACTACAAACAAAACTGCTCAAAATGAGCTAAATCTGTGGCTTAAAAGAATTGGACATCCGTGTTCCAAAGTGTTCTCAATTTTTCTACAAAAGGCAAATGTAAAATCTTGTAGTATAAGCAATCTTGATTTTTGCATTGTTTGTAGACTTGGCAAATCAAAAAATTTTGTGCTTCCAAGGTCCAATTTTTATTCTACTTCACCTCTTGATATTGTGTATATTGACTTGTGGGGACCAGCACCTATAGTCACTAGTGAAGGATACATATACTATATAGCCTTTGTCGACGATCATACCAGGTAGACGTGTCTTTCTCCACTCAAGACCAAAGATGAAGCCAAGCAAGCATTCATGTTGTTCAAGTCACACGTTGAAAGACTGTTCAATACCAAGTTCAAATGTCTGCAATCTGACTGGGGAGGCGAGTTCAGATGCTTCACCACAGTACTAAGTGAACTAGGAGTCATGTTCAGGCACCCATGTCCACACACTCATGCTCAAAATGGACGTGTGGAGAGCAAGCATCGGCACATAGTGGAGCTAGACCTCACATTGCTTGTTGAGAGTTACATGCCACTCAAGTTTTGGTGGCACTCCTTCTCTTCAGCAACATTCCTCATCAACAGACTCGCCTCATCAACACTCAAGTTCAAGTTTCCATTTGAAGCCGTGTTTAAGGTGCCCTTCGATCTCAAAGCTCTCAAAGTCTATGGTTGTGCCTGCTATCCACACCTACGTCCATACAATATCCACAAGTTAGAGTTCAGGTCTGCTCTATGCACCTTCATTGGGTACAATGATCAGCATAAAGGCTATAAATGACTTCACTCATTTGGCAGGATCTATATTCCCAAGAGTGTCATATTCAATGAAAGCCAATACCCCTTTCAAGATCAATCACAAAACATACTCAAACCTAGTCCTACTACCACTGATCTCATACAGCCTATACTCACAACAATCCTACCAACACAACCTCACACTAACACATACACACACACACACACACACACACAAACCCACCTTCATCTGCTGACTCACCAAATAGTGCCTCATTTGAACCAACACCCCCAAACAGTCCAATCTCAAACACATCTCAAACTCAAACCAGTTCAGACAACCTATCTAACCAGCAAATAGTCCCATACTCTCATGCCCCACCCATGTTTAGGGCTGCTTCTCAATCCTCCCATCAAATGACAACCAGGGCAAGAAATGCCATCTTCAGACCTAAAGCCTTACTTGCATAACTCTGCCTCTTGTCTCAATTAAATACAGCTGAGCCAACAAGTGTGCCCTCAGCACTTGCAGACCCTAAATGGAATCAAGCCATGTAAGAAGAACTCTCTGTTGTCAATGGTGCCCACAAGAAGAGTTGTAGTCTTTATTTTGAACATTTGATGTAATAAAGTCTCATGAAGACTCTTGCTTGTAATTGCCTATTCATTCATTAATAAAGTTGAAACGTTCATTCAATCTTCCTTGTCTGAAGCTTTATGATAAAACCATAGTCTTTTAGTCCATAAACAAACTTAACAACTTACGAAGAGACAAATGTAGATTTGCATGAACAAACTCTTCGTAGTTTGCTTAAAACGATATATTCACAATCTTAGGGTCAAAGGACTATTGACCTCAGTATGATTGTTAGAAGATTCTATGATGTCTGGTTATGAGGCATTGAGAGTTAGGAACTCTATAGTTCTTCTAGGTATCTTCCGAAGGTACTGAATTGACCAGTGCACTTCTAGAGACAAGATAAGAACAAACCATTTAACCTCTTATGTCTCGAAGTCACTATGTATGAATTGCATCATGCTTACCTTAATCCTGAAATGAGACATGCCATTTCACACCTTAGTATTCTCATTTGAGAAAGTCAAAGTTCGGACTCACTATGTGATTCCGAACAAGGCCTATTGGTGAAGTACTAAGTTGTGAGTCTGTCATGAGTAACTTTGTGAAGTTCTCATAGATATGGAATTCATGTACAAGATTGCTGAAATGCAATGTATGTCACCTCATGCTTTGTTCCTTGGAGTGTGAATAAATGAACTGGCCAGTGTCCAAATTGAGTCCTGACTCTTTTGGATGAAACAATGTGACTTGTTAGCTCCTCGTCAATACATTGTTTCTAACTTATTCACAAGCGACAAAGGAGTTGAGGAAATAACAGCTAGAAGGGTAAAATGGTAATTTAGTAAATCCCGACTAGCTGATGACATTCATGAAGGGTAAACATAGATAATATTCAGTGGATCCGCTCATCATAATTAGGTCGAATTCTTGAGTAGAAAATAAATTCATTTGAACCGAGAGATTTTCAGTGTCAGCTCTTTAGTGGAGTCAGTTGGCATTAAGCTAAACTTGGAAAAGGTTTGTGAACTTTTGAGTCCAAGTGTTTAGCTAAAGCTTTGTTCATTTGGGTCCATGAGGTCACTGTCACGAATCACATCGATAGGAATAGTTAAACTGGAAGCTAAGCCAAAACAAGAACGAAAATAGTTAAAAGGGTATTTTTGTCTTTTGAGACAAAGGATGAAATGAATGTCAATAAATTTTTTGACAAGGTCATTTTATGACATGTTTCACTCGGCCATGACTTGATCATTGGGCCTTGTGAATTAATTTCATTTCATAAGAATTTTATTGAAAACTCTTAATGGGCCTTTTTCATGTTCTCATGAATAAATGAAGAAGCTTCTAGAAGCTCCTTCTAGAAGTGAAATGGGCGCCCATAATACCCAAGGAAAGAGAGTTTATTTTGTGCATAAATGTATTTAGATACTTGCCAAAAGGAAAAGAGGAAACAAATTTCCCACACATGCTTGTAGGAAATTCGGCCAAGTGAGAAAAGGGAAAGCCAAGGAACAAAAAAGGAAACAAATCCTAGCCTCTAGGAGGCAGCCTTGGGCGCCCGACATGAAATGGGAAATGAAGGATTTTTGCTCATGAATATGTGATATTCTATAGAAGAGGAAACTACCTTATTGAAGGTGAGACCTCTCCTATAAATAGGAGCCCCATTTCCTCACAATTCATTCATCCAAGTTTAAGAGATTTGAGAGACTCTCTCTCTAGAACTTGGCCGAAGTCCTCTTCTCTCTCTCTCTAGTTTATTTTCGGTTTTCTCTTGTCTTGGCACCTAGGTCCTCACTCGACCTAGTCTTTAGCTCTGCGACTTCGAGACTCGTTCTCAAGTCGTAGTGTTTAAAAGTGCCCACTCACTAATTCCTTCTTTTCGAGTGATTTAGTGATAGAAACTATCGTGGTTGCTCGAGTTCCCGAGGAAAGAAAAGAGAGACGTGCTGCGAGGGGAGACGAACGTTGCCAACCTTCCAAAGGCTCATCAACGTTCAAGCATCAAAAAGGTTAGTAACTTTTATAGCTCATATTAGTTTTTATTTACATGCATATGCTCTTGTCTAGGTTAGTAAAAACTAGTTTTACTTAAAAAGAAAATTTTTAAAATTCCGCCGCTTAACGAAGCGTTAAACTTTTTCTTAAACCCTAGATCGATTCCAACAAATGGTATCAGAGCTATGGTCAAAGGAATGCATGTGCATGTTTTTAAATTATGAGCTTGAAAATCGTTTTCGAAAGTTTACTAATTTTGTGACAAGTTAGAATTGTAATCTTAGATTTTTTTTTTAATTTATTGCTCATGCCTTTAAATTAAAAACCATGTTGATTTTCTATAAGTTTGGGATGATGTTAAAACACATTAGAATCAGTTCTAAAAGTTTTTAATTTTTTATATTGAAAAATGTGTTTTAAAGGTTTGAGATTTTTCGAGTAAATTTTGTGACTAGTTTTGTTTTCTTGCTAGTTTCGTTTATTTACTTGAATCGTTTTATGCATGTTGTTATTTCTTTTATTTTTTATGTTATTACCCTGCTAATAAAACACAAATAAAAGCTTTAAACAACTTCATAAAACGTTCCGTTACACTCGATTCTTTTTCGCATCTAAAAGGACAAAGCTTTAATTTATTTCTTTTTCTTCGAGCTGGAATGTAAACCCGCATTAAAAGCGGCATAACTCTCTGCTCAGAAATCGAAATTTAATTATTCTTGAATCAAATTAAAGCTCTGTCTGTCCTCTGTCCAATGCCACCGGTTTCGGCTCAAAAGGACATCGGAGCCGCCAGTTATGGCGATTTTACTCCGAGGTGCGCGGCTGTCTGAAACTCCAGTTTTTTTAGAAATCCGGATTTTCAAACCCCACTACCATGAGTTATAGAACTCTAATGAGAAAACTTTCTTGAGCAAAAATGTTTTTCATATGATTATAAACATGATGTGTAAAGATTAAAAGTTTTGTTTTTGAAAGATTAATTGAAATTGAATTTTTACAAAACTAGTTTGAATTTTGAAAAACCGTTTTCACTTTCAAACTTGAAAATATTTTGTCATCCAAATCAAATAAATTTTCAAAATGTTTTCAAAACTATATCTATATCACATATGTTCAAAATCTATATGCTCTTGAAATTTTGAGTGGGAGGTCTCTTTGTAGACAAAACCGAAAAATAAAAAGATGTGTAATCTCAAACTTTCAAGTGTTCGAGTGAGTTGAAGTTCACACTTCCCTCACGCACTTTCCCGAAATAGAAAATAGGAAAAGATCGAGTATGTCCCTTGTGCCTTTATGCACTAATACTGCTCTGAACATGTCGATCTAGGATTCTCTTCTAGTTGTCCGCTCCGTCGCTCTCTAACTAGGAAATCTATTTCCGAACTTAAAAGAGTCGATGAACCAACTCCAAAAACTAAGTGGGAGGGTTATACTCGTTGTTTGTAACCCGCGATCCCCAACACTAGTGAAAGATGCAATAACGTGGGACTAAGAGCCGCTCTTGCGACCCTCACTTAAATGTGAGTACTCCAAGGCGTTATTGCTTCGATCATTGCTCAATGAGCTACGTCCGAGAGTGATGCAATGATGGCAAGGCCTCCCCTTGGGGGATTGTTTTTCAAAGCTGATCTTTTGGACTAAGTGGTTGGTTGCACACTTAGGCTCAATCCCTAGTATCCTTCCTTAAGGCTCTGCGAAAGGATATGAGTGATCAAACCAATTTACAAGGTGGCTAATCAAAATGATGTACTGACATCTTGGCTTAGCATTAATGATGTGTCATTTACTTATAAAAGGAGATTTTTTGCGGCCTTCTCTTGAGGGAGTAAATTATCGTTTGGTTTATAACACCTTTGGGTTTTACAAAAGTCTTAATAAAACTTAAATCCTAAACCAAAGACTAATCATAAACTTGTTTCAACTGTTATAGGCAATATGTCTCTCAACCCTCTCTCAACAATTCTTTCCTCGAATAAACTCGAAGGCGACAATTACGTCGACTGGAAACGTAACCTCGACATAGTCCTTACTGTCGACAAGCACAAATGGGTTCTCACCACCCCCTGTCCTCAAACGAATGATGATTCGACGCAAGAGGAGAAAGATGTCCTGGCGACCTGGCTTCGATCCGATGAGATTGCGAGATGCTATATTTTGGCATCGATGAACAATGTGTTGCAACAACAACATCGTGATTATGAAACTGCCACCGATATGCTCTACAATCTCCATGAGATGTTTGGAGGGCAAGGACGTCAAGCTAGGCAACAAGCGGTCCGACAATTCATGAACTGTCGTATGAAGGCTGGAACTCCCGTTAGAGATCATATGATGCTGATCATTAGCTATCTCAACGAGATGGAGATTCTTGGATCTGAGATTGATGGGGAGACCAAAATAGATATGATCTTGGAAACTCTCCCCGAAACCTTTGATACCTTCAAATTGAATTATTCCATGAACAAGCTGGAGTACACTGTTACCGAGCTCATGAAGGAACTTCAAACCGCTGAGGCACTCACTAAGAAAAAGAGGGCTCAAGGAGAAGTACATGCTACTGCCTCCACCTCTGGATCTAAGAAGAGACCTCGCAACGCCGAGAAGAAGAACCAACCTAAGGTTCAAACGAAGAAGAAGGCGCCAAAGGCTCCGAAGGTGGACAAGTCTAAAGACAAGTGCCACCACTGCAACGAGCCTGGTCACTGGCGTAGGAACTGTCCCGCCTACCTCAAAACCAAAGCTAAAGGTATTGTACTTGTTACTGAAGCCTGTTTAGTAGCTGATAATGTATCATCGTGGATTATTGACTCCGCTGCTACTAACCATATTTGCTGCTCCTTGACTGGTTTTAGGAAAAGCAAAAGCTTAGAGGATGGCGACTTCTGCTTCAAGTGGGGTGATGAGAGCGTGGTGTATGCGAAGGCTGTGGGATCCGTGACGCTATCTTTTGAAGATCGAACTTTAAATTTGAATAATGTTTATTATGTTCCTTCCTTTGGGAAAAACCTAGTATCTGTTGCTCAACTTTTCGAGCAAGATTATTATTTAAAGTTTATAAAGAATGGAATTCGTATTTCTTTTTCTAATTCTTTCGTCACTGATGCATGTATGAAGAATGGTCTTTTTTACATCTATCCCACTCAACCTTCTCTCTTAGACACCGAAATAGATAACGATCTAATTAGGGAGCCAAAGAGGATCAAACTTTCTGAATCCTCCGATCTAACAAAATCAACATACCTCTGGCACTTAAGACTTGGTCATATCAGTCTAGATAGGATTAAGAGACTTGTGAGGGATGGTCCACTCCAAGCCTCTGCAATAGGTTCACTACCTACTTGTGAATCCTGCATAGAAGGAAAAATGACTAAGCGACCTTTCTCCGATAAGGGTCGAAGAGCCACTGAGTTGCTGGAACTAATACATTCTGATGTATGTGGTCCGCTCAACCAACAGGCACGTGGAGGATACGAATACTTCGTTACCTTCACTGATGATTACTCAAGATATGGGTTTGTCTATTTGCTTAAACACAAATCCGAGACCTTTAACGTATTTAAGGTCTTTAGGGCTTTAGTGGAAAAGCAAACTGGCAAAGTGATCAAAACCCTTCGATCTGATCGAGGTGGTGAGTATATGTCTGGAGAGTTCGATGACTTTCTTAAAGAAGAAGGTATCGCTTCTCAGCTTACCGCACCTGGCACACCTCAACAAAACGGAGTGTCAGAGAGAAGAAACCGAACTCTTATGGAGATGGTTAGATCGATGATGAGTTACTCATCACTCCCGCTTTCCTTTTGGGGATATGCCCTCGAAACAGCCGCCTACATTCTGAACCAAGTTCCGTCCAAAACGGTTCCTGGTACTCCTTATGAACGATGGACTGGCCGTAAAGTGAATCTTGGCCGCATCCGAATTTGGGGTTGCCCTGCACACGTGCTGAGGCAAAAGACTAGCAAGTTGGCTAGTAGGTCAGAATTGTGCCTGTTTGTAGGATATCCGAAGGAAACCAAAGGTTTTACTTTCTATAGTCCCGAGGACGATAAGACTTTCGTTAGCACGAATGCTCGTTTCCTTGAGGAGGACTTTATGAAGGATGCGAAACCTAGAAGCAAAATTGTGCTTGAAGAAAAGTTGGGTGAGGAAGCTTCTACCTCATCTGTAAGAACTGTTCTTACCCCAACTGAAACACAACCTAACTCATCAGAATCTCGTCAAGTAGTACTTCGACGTAGTGGGAGGGCTACTCAAAAGCCTGACAGGTACATGTCTTATGGAGACTCTCTTGTAGCCGTCTCTGACATGGATGATCCTGTTTCCTATAGCCAAGCAATGGCTTGTTCTGAATCAAACCTTTGGCTTGACGCCATGAAAGTTGAGATGCACTCGATGTATGTCAACAAAGTCTGGAAACTTGTAGACCTTCCTGAAGGGATTAAACCCGTAGGGTGTAAGTGGATATACAAGAAGAAAAGGGGTCCTGATGGGAACGTTGAGACGTTCAAAGCACGACTTGTGGCGAAGGGTTATACCCAACAAGAAGGGATTGACTATGAAGAAACCTTCTCGCTAGTCGCGATGCTTAAATCCATCCGCATACTCCTATCCATAGCTGCAGCTCTCGACTATGAGATCTGGCAAATGGATGTCAAGACAGCTTTTCTGAATGGCAATCTTGACGAGCGCATTTACATGGCTCAACCAGACGGTTTCGTGGATAAAGGTCAAGAGACCAAGGTTTGTGAGTTGCTTAAATCCATTTATGGACTAAAGCAAGCATCTAGGTCATGGAATATTAGATTCGATGAAACTGTAAAGAGCTTCGGCTTTGAACAGTCAATAGATGAGCCTTGTGTTTACAAGTTAATACACGAAGGCAGAGTTGTGTTTCTGGTACTATATGTCGATGATATACTACTCATTGGTAATGACGTGGGCAAGTTATCTGAGGTTAAGGTCTGGCTAGCAAAGCAATTCGATATGAAGGATCTAGGAGAAGCCGCGTACATTCTGGGAATCCAAATCTTTCGAGATAGGAAAAACCGGACCCTGTCGCTCTCTCAAGCATCTTATATTGATAAGGTGATGGATCGCTTCTCGATGCAAGACTGCAAGAGGGGTCAAACACCCTTTAGGCATGGAGTTTCACTCTCTAAGGACCAGTCTCCCAAGACTGCACAAGAGATTGAAGACATGAGGAAAATTCCTTACGCCTCTGCCGTAGGAAGCCTCATGTATGCTATGCTTTGCACCCGACCTGATATATGTTTCGCCGTTGGCGTAGTTAGTCGTTTCCAATCCCACCCTGGACCCGAGCACTGGATTGCTGTTAAGCATGTTCTTAAGTATCTTCGAAGAACTAGGAACTTGATGCTTACATACTCAGGTACTGACCTGACTATGACGGGATATACCGACTCCGATTTTCAAGCGGATAAGGATTCCAGGAAATCCACTTCGGGATCTGTGTTCATCCTTAATGGTGGAGCTGTCGTGTGGAGGAGTATTAAGCAATCTTGCATTGCTGACTCCACAATGGAGGCAGAATATGTGGCTGCTTGTGAAGCATCCAAAGAGGCTGTATGGCTTAGAAAGTTCCTTAAGTATTTGGAAGTTGTTCCAAACGTCGACGAGCCCATGACCCTTTATTGTGATAATAGTGGGGCTGTCGCTAACTCAAAGGAACCTAGAAGCCACAAGCGCTCTAAGCATATTGAGAGGAAATACCATTTGATTCGAGAGATCGTGCAGCGCGGAGACGTGGAAGTGAAGAAGATCTCAACGGTGGACAACCTCGCAGATCCATTCACCAAGGCCCTGGCGAACAAGGTCTTCGACCAACATCGTGAGGGATTAGGCATGAAGGACTACACACACCTTCTTTGAGTCAAGTGGGAGTTTGTTGTCAATGGTGCCCACAAGAAGAGTTGTAGTCTTTATTTTGAACATTTGATGTAATAAAGTCTCATGAAGACTCTTGCTTGTAATTGCCTATTCATTCATTAATAAAGTTGAAACGTTCATTCAATCTTCCTTGTCTGAAGCTTTATGATAAAACCATAGTCTTTTAGTCCATAAACAAACTTAACAACTTACGAAGAGACAAATGTAGATTTGCATGAACAAACTCTTCGTAGTTTGCTTAAAACGATATATTCACAATCTTAGGGTCAAAGGACTATTGACCTCAGTATGATTGTTAGAAGATTCTATGATGTCTGGTTATGAGGCATTGAGAGTTAGGAACTCTATAGTTCTTCTAGGTATCTTCCGAAGGTACTGAATTGACCAGTGCACTTCTAGAGACAAGATAAGAACAAACCATTTAACCTCTTATGTCTCGAAGTCACTATGTATGAATTGCATCATGCTTACCTTAATCCTGAAATGAGACATGCCATTTCACACCTTAGTATTCTCATTTGAGAAAGTCAAAGTTCGGACTCACTATGTGATTCCGAACAAGGCCTATTGGTGAAGTACTAAGTTGTGAGTCTGTCATGAGTAACTTTGTGAAGTTCTCATAGATATGGAATTCATGTACAAGATTGCTGAAATGCAATGTATGTCACCTCATGCTTTGTTCCTTGGAGTGTGAATAAATGAACTGGCCAGTGTCCAAATTGAGTCCTGACTCTTTTGGATGAAACAATGTGACTTGTTAGCTCCTCGTCAATACATTGTTTCTAACTTATTCACAAGCGACAAAGGAGTTGAGGAAATAACAGCTAGAAGGGTAAAATGGTAATTTAGTAAATCCCGACTAGCTGATGACATTCATGAAGGGTAAACATAGATAATATTCAGTGGATCCGCTCATCATAATTAGGTCGAATTCTTGAGTAGAAAATAAATTCATTTGAACCGAGAGATTTTCAGTGTCAGCTCTTTAGTGGAGTCAGTTGGCATTAAGCTAAACTTGGAAAAGGTTTGTGAACTTTTGAGTCCAAGTGTTTAGCTAAAGCTTTGTTCATTTGGGTCCATGAGGTCACTGTCACGAATCACATCGATAGGAATAGTTAAACTGGAAGCTAAGCCAAAACAAGAACGAAAATAGTTAAAAGGGTATTTTTGTCTTTTGAGACAAAGGATGAAATGAATGTCAATAAATTTTTTGACAAGGTCATTTTATGACATGTTTCACTCGGCCATGACTTGATCATTGGGCCTTGTGAATTAATTTCATTTCATAAGAATTTTATTGAAAACTCTTAATGGGCCTTTTTCATGTTCTCATGAATAAATGAAGAAGCTTCTAGAAGCTCCTTCTAGAAGTGAAATGGGCGCCCATAATACCCAAGGAAAGAGAGTTTATTTTGTGCATAAATGTATTTAGATACTTGCCAAAAGGAAAAGAGGAAACAAATTTCCCACACATGCTTGTAGGAAATTCGGCCAAGTGAGAAAAGGGAAAGCCAAGGAACAAAAAAGGAAACAAATCCTAGCCTCTAGGAGGCAGCCTTGGGCGCCCAACATGAAATGGGAAATGAAGGATTTTTGCTCATGAATATGTGATATTCTATAGAAGAGGAAACTAACTTATTGAAGGTGAGACCTCTCCTATAAATAGGAGCCCCATTTCCTCACAATTCATTCATCCAAGTTTAAGAGATTTGAGAGACTCTCTCTCTAGAACTTGGCCGAAGTCCTCTTCTCTCTCTCTCTAGTTTATTTTCGGTTTTCTCTTGTCTTGGCACCTAGGTCCTCACTCGACCTAGTCTTTAGCTCTGCGACTTCGAGACTCGTTCTCAAGTCGTAGTGTTTAAAAGTGCCCACTCACTAATTCCTTCTTTTCGAGTGATTTAGTGATAGAAACTATCGTGGTTGCTCGAGTTCCCGAGGAAAGAAAAGAGAGACGTGCTGCGAGGGGAGACGAACGTTGCCAACCTTCCAAAGGCTCATCAACGTTCAAGCATCAAAAAGGTTAGTAACTTTTATAGCTCATATTAGTTTTTATTTACATGCATATGCTCTTGTCTAGGTTAGTAAAAACTAGTTTTACTTAAAAAGAAAATTTTTAAAATTCCGCCGCTTAACGAAGCGTTAAACTTTTTCTTAAACCCTAGATCGATTCCAACACTCTCAGCTCTTCACAACAACAATATGTGAGTACTAGCCCTAGCTCCTCCAGACATGCCTATTGTTGACAATCGCTGGGTGTTCAGAGTCAAGTACAAACCAGATGGTTCAATCAATAGGTTCAAGGCACGTCTAATTGCTAAGGGATTTCAGCAAACTCAAGGTCTTGACTATTTTGAAACCTTTAGCCCTATCATCAAGCAACCTACTGTGCGAGTTGTCATCACTCTAGCTGTGACTGATGGTTGGGATGTCCAACAAATCGATGTCAACAATGCATTTCTAAATGGAGATCTTCAAGAAACTGTATTCATGCACCAACCGCCAGCATGTGTTGATCAAGCCAAGCCAACTCATGTTTGTCGCCTCATCAAAGCTCTCTATGGCCTAAAACAGGCTCCACGTGCTTGGTATGATAAGCTGCATAATTATCTTGTCAAATGGGGTTTCAAGAACATTCGAAACGATACATCTTTGTTCTCCTACGATAAAGGCTCAGTCTGTCTGTACATGCTGGTCTACGTAGACGACATTCTAATCATAGGCAAGAGCAACTCTGAAATCCAGCGTGTCATTCGTGATCTCAACTCAGAGTTTGCCCTAAAGTCTCTAGGATCACTTGGCTATTCCAGTCACTTCCTTGGATTTGAGTCACATCGTGATCAGGCAGGGTTTCACCTTACTCAGTCAAAATATGCCTATGACTTGCTGGTCAAGGCACATTTGGTTGATACCAAGCCCTGTCCAACATCGATGATCTCTTCGAAGCCTTTAGTAGCTGATGATGGCTCAGCCCCACTTGACTCACCTACAGTCTACAGGTTACTCGTTCGCGGTTTGTAGTACTTAACTCACACAAGACCTGATCTGTCATTTGCTGTCAACAAACTGAGTCAATATCTCCAAACACTGAGAGAATCTCACTAGAAGGCTTGCAAACACCTACTTCGCTATGTCAAAGGCACTCTCCACTTTGGCCTTCAGTTTCTTCCTGCTCTTCACCCGATCATTGAAGCCTTCTCCGATGCTGATTGGGCAGGTTGCTCCAATGACAGGCGATCCACAACAGGCTATGCAGTATACCTCGGTGGAAATCTGATTACTTGGTCTGCACGCAAGCAGAAAGTTGTCTCACGATCAAGTACGGAGTCTGAATACAAGGCTCTCTCTCAGACATCCACGAAGGTGCTTTGGCTTCAGTCGCTGCTCAATGAACTGAACGTCCCTCTTGCCTCTCCAACGGCTACTCTATGGTGTGACAATCTTGGCGCGGGATCACTGGCCTCCAATCATGTCTTCCATGCGTGCACAAAACACATAGAGGTAGATGTCCATTTCATCTGAGATCTAGTTGCCAACAAAGCTATCGAAGTCCCGTACATCCCCACTGAAGAACAGCTCGCTGATCTCTTCACCAAGCCGTTGCCTGAGTCCAAATTTCGTGATCTCTGCACTAGACTACATCTCGACGACAGCAACGGACGTCCTCACAGGGGCGTGTGAAGATGATTGTGCCACCTCAGCTCTAGCGAGGCATAGCTCAAGTATACACTCACTGCCACGGGTGCAGTTAGGCACGTGCATTTGTAACTAACTTCAGTTGGTCGATTGAATCAACTGAAGACTGATATTTATACATTCTGTAAAGTGTAAATGATCATTCATTCATTCAATGAGAATTCTATTAGAACAAGTTGTTCAACAGATTTAACAAACTATTTCTTTCTCTCTCTCTCTAAATTCTCTTCTCTCCCAATTATTCTGTGTAACTTCTTGATTAATTGCTTCATTCATTTTTATTTTTTTGTTTTTTTTTGCTTGTGACAGAGAATGACAAATGATTTAACGGTGCCAGGAGAGATTTAACAAAAAAAATAAAAGCTAAAATAAATCAGATGATGATGTCCTCATATGATTGGAAGGACAGAAGAAAAGACACAATTTGAAGACAGATGATCCAGATTTCATGATTGTCCGTCTGCGGTACGTAGCTTTATTCATAATAAATATTTTTTTTTTATTGTGTTTACTACTGCTTATATATTATTGTTTCATATAACTCGAAATTAATTAAACAAGTTTTTGTATTCGTAAGTAAAATGCCGTTGGAAATGAGAAAGAAAAGAAAAAAACAACGAATTGTTCAAAGTTAAATGCATTTGTATTCGTATGAAAAGTCTATATAGTTCTGACATTTAAACACAAATATCTTTCTTACTTGAGCGTCTATACTAGTGAAACTAGTCCATGGAATATCTCTTATAAATATGACCACCGCATCAAGTACTATCTAACACCAACAAAATTGGAAAAGAAATATCGCAAACATGGATTCCATACCCTTCAAACACATCTCCAGAACTACAATCCTCTTCTTCCTCCTCCTCGTCATCACCACCGTCCGAAACCCAACCCCCGCAACTGCTGCAACCCAACCGTCGTGAAAGCTGCTTACTGGTTCCCGGAGAGCGGATATCCGGCGACCTCCATAAACTCCGCCCTCTTTACCCACCTCTTCTGTGCCTTCGCCAACCTCGACCCCGACACGTTCCGCGCCACAATCTCCTCCGCCAGAGCCGTCTCATTCTCCTCCTTCACCCGAACGGTCAAACGGAGAAACCCTAACGTCAAAACCCTCCTCTTCATAGGCGGTGGAGGGAATACCACTGCCCCAACCTTTGCTGCCATGGCCGGTGAGCCCTCTCGCCGTAAAGTCTTTATCGATTCCTTCATCACGATCGCAAGATCCAACGGCTTCCATGGCGTCGACCTCGACTGGAATTCTCAGACGACTCCGGCCGAGATGGCCAACTTCGGCTCGCTCCTCACCGAGTGGAGGATCGCTGTCACCGAGGAAGCTCGCCTGAGGAGCTTTCCGGAGCTGCTCCTAACGACGGCGGTGTTTTACTCTACCGACCACTATTCTGTCGCCCATCCGGTCCGAGAGATGTCGGACAGTTTGGACTGGATCAACGTCATGGCCTATGATTTTTACGCCCCGGGGTGGTCTCCGAATTCTACCGACGCCCCGGCAGGGCTGTTCGCCTCGGCTACCGGGAAAGCCAACGTCGACAAGGGGATCGTTGACTGGTTGGGGTCGGGTTTTCCGGCTGAGAAGATTGCCATGGGACTCCCTTTCTAGGATACTCGTGGCGGCTCGTGGATCCTGCGAGGAATGGACTGTCTGCTCTGGCAAACGGGGCGGCGATATTGACGGATGGGGCGGTATGGTATGATGATGTAATATTGGAGATGAAACGCAGTTGTTTCATTATCTATGTATGATTTATTTTTGTCTGTGTATAGACACGTGTACAGCACGGATAGGCTGAGTTGGTTATGTTAGTTACTCCGTGTATATAAGCTCACGCACTGTACATTTCTTTTTGGTTAATGAGAAATCTGATTCTCGATCTCACATTGAGTCGAGACAATTCTCCCAAACACTCTCATCGTCTGATCGTAATATGTAAGGGTGTTTGCCGGACAGAGCTCGACGGGGTGTGTGTATGACTCGGCGGTGGTGACTCACTACTGCTATTCGGGGACGACTTGGATCGGGTTTGATGACGTGACGAGTGTTTCGACCAAAGTTAGTTACGCAAAGGGGAAACGGTTGCTTGGTTATTTCGCATGGCATGTTGGAGCTGATACCAACAACGTTATTTCTTCTGCAGGTTTGTGATATTTAAACCTTTTATTCACTTATTTATATAATCATACAACCACAAGTAACTAACAATCATCAAACTAACACGTTAAACATTTTGTTTCTTATTTATCGAAATACACACATGGCATGTAGCACTGCATATGCATTATAAATTCTCTCTCCTTCTTATCCTTACTAGTAATGGCTACGCGCTACGCTCGAACGATCGCAAAATGAAAACAAGCAAGTTCGAAGAAATTCAAATCGTTGATGAAAATTTTGGTAAAAGTATGCGTTTACCAATTAATTGAACAAAATTGTACTTATATATAAGTAAGAAACAATGAAGTAATTGAGACTTTAAATACCTGAAACATAAGATAAATATATACTTGTCATTTTGAAGTTCAAAATGTTGTTCAAAATACATGCAACAGTTGATTTTGACATGACTAGAAAATTTAGATTGATAAGAGAAACATTTAGATAATACAATATAAAAAAAACCCTTCAAAAACAGCCCACATAATATAGCTACAATCACAAAAGTGATTCAAGGGCAAGTCATCAAAAACCATAGTTTGATTTCAACAAAAGTAACACTTCTTCTTGAGCTTGGTGTTGAGATCTTCACAGTTAGAAGCGCTGACCTTGGCGGAGTGACCGTCACTTTGTTGTGCCTCGGGTTGGGATGGTGTAGATATGAGTTTATATTTCTCAACGGATTTTTGAACCGAAAGTTGATTCGATTCTATGTCTTTTGTCTGAGTTGGAATTATGACTGGATCATATTGTTTTTCATACTCCTGTTCGATGAGTGCATCAGATGTTGAGATATTGGGCAAAGTGTCATGTCCAATGTCTTTAGTTTCTTCAGCAGCAAAAACAACCGTGAACTTTGTTCTCATGGCAGTAGGCATATCATTTTTTGGAGCTTTGATATACACAAGGAAGTTGTTCTTGTGTGACAGCTCAAAAAAGGACTGTGGAGGCGCTTGATTAGGAGCCTGATTAAGACATACGAACATGAATAAGTCGTAAAGCTGTAGTAAAAGAATATGAAGTTTGGTCAACTTTGTGACTTACCATCGATGTTGCATCGACGATGTCCGTTGCTAGACATGAGAATATGTTTTCAGCAATTTTTCCAAAGAGAGTAGCTGATATGAGCCCTATTGAGTCTTCTATATCCACTTCAATTCTAGGCCTAGAACATGGTAGCATAATTTGTTATTTATTTATTACCGTAGAGAGTCAAGAAGTGTTCGTTATTTGTATACAGGAAATACGAAAGTTTGTTGGTCGAACTAGGGAATAGCTCTTGCTTGTGGAGTATCACAGAAAAGACATTCGAACATGGTTTGTAAAACTGATCCAGTTGCTCTGTGACATCTTTCGCAAGAAACGTACCAAAATGGTTGTTTAAAGTCTGTAACTTTCAGCTTGCCCTTCACCCAAAATGCCGACCTCTGTAGATAAAGGGAAACATGTCTAATATATGTAAATGTAAATACAAAAAGATATGATGAAACATGTCTAAGCATTCATACCATCAGAGCCATATCATGCACATGACTGATTGGAATAATTTGATCACCAGGAGGAGGACGAAGTGGAATGGATAAAGCTTCATAGCTTTTGTCGTCGATCAAATCAGCAATTTTTTTAGAGTTGTCGATGATCATGTTAACAGTAAATGGGAAGAGATGAGATAAAAAGAATAAACAAAACATGAACTTAAAGAAAAAATAGATTTAAATTTTTTGGCATGTGTGTTGTGTAAGAAATTAGATCATCCGCGAAGTTGCTTTGCGGTGTCGAATTCAGGTTCAATGACAAAGCATGTCGTAGGTTTCATCTGAACACTAATAGCTCCTGAAATAAAAAACACATATAAACATTGTAAATTTCTCATTGCTATTTTTAGATACATACAAATAAGGATGTTATTGTTGGTGAACTAACCATTGTGAGAAACAACTTGTAATTGAATGGCAGCAATAATTGGCCTTCAATGAATAATGTTTGAGAGTGTTTCGCATTCATTTGTTGTGAAAGAATCGCACAGCGTTAACGTCATAGTTTGAAACCTCCGGTAATGAAATAGCAAAAGAGTCATGTCATCATCGTAAATAGAAACAAATATTCTGGAGTATGAATCAATACCAGGCATAAAATAAGGAATAATATTAAGAAATTTGTTATGAAAAAAAAAGTTCAAATATAAAATAATATATGCTATTAAATAGATAGCTGATTTTACGTGCAGAATTGAATATGAAAAATGCCTTGCCTATCTTGTTAATTTATTGATATTGTCACAGGTGCTGACTTAGTTAGAGGAATCGAATAGATGCTCTATTTTGTGGCTTGGATTTGTTGAATCGACTACAAATGGTGAACCAAGATGAAATTTTTTAAAACAGACCCCTTTTAATACCTCTATAATCAAGAATCATACTAAAGTTTTATTTAATAATAGAAAATATTTTAACTCATTTATCAAGTTTAAGTTTGTATGTCCTACGATTTATAATTAATTTTTTTTAAACCTTTTTTAAAAAACTATAGATACATGGCACTCCTAAAAATTGTTTCTGGCTCCATCATGATTAAATGGTCAATTTACTTTCATTAATTGGATCATGTTCGTGACAAAAGTTATTTATATCGCGTTACAGACGAAAGTTTAAAACAAATAAAAAATCAAGATGACAGAATATCAAGTTTTTATATTTGCTACTAATTTGTTGGAAAAAAATATATAATTGGGGATAGGTATGTCAAACAGAGCTAATTTAAAAAAAATGGTATTAATTCAACTATTCAAATGCAGTTCAATAGCCCTTGTCCATTTATATATTTCTTTTCCCTTACTTGGATAATAAGTCTTCCTCGTTTAGGATGAACAAATAGGGTTGGAAAAATAATTGACTGTTTATCTACTATACTTATGTCAATCAGCAAGTACAGTATGCACAATTAAATATGTAATTTCAAAAGTTTGAAATTCTCACTCTGCATTCAGAAGAACCACTTCTTGTATTGTGCTTGCAGTAGAAGATCTTGTCTGGATTTTCCTCTTTGGACGTATGTCTATAGCAGCAACGAGGATATCTGCACATGTATTTTGTCAATTATGTTGTAGTGACACAGATTTTAGAAAGTGAACAAGAAAAGAATCACAGGTTGTAAGCATGTATTACTAATGTGTGACACTTTGTCCATACGAAGTTGAAGATCTGAGAAAGGAGTGAAGCTGTAAGTCGATTCCAATAAGGTTGCATGGTTTTCTTCTACTTCTTGAATTTTTGTTCGCGAATTTAGAGTCCAGTACAGTTCGTGCTTCCTTAACAGATGCATTTGAGATGAGATATGTTTTAGTCAATTGGAGTTTGTTTTGGAAAGCTATAATCCCTGAATCAAACATCACTGCCCGTATTTTGTTTCCCTGTGACGAAATCAACAACAAAGGTAAATATAGCAGAGAATATTCGTTAATAACATTGGTTAAGAAAGATGAAAAACCTCCGGGTCTACTAAGATCAACGATTGGTATTTGATAGGGCTTCGAGTTGAAGAACGGGGTGTTGTCTTTTCAGCAACAACGGCTTTCGATGTCCAGCCCAGTTCATCTTTTTGTATTTCAGGTATCAACTTATATTTGTTTGAGGTAATCTCAGAACTGTTGACACACAATCACAAAGAAGATTGAATAGAATGTAAAAAAAAATCTGGAGAAAAAGGGATACTTTTCTAACACAATGTAAACTAACCTTGAAGCCATCACGTAGAGAGCTGAGAGAGCAAAAGAAAATATAGTATTTTATCTGACAGATATATGAAGTACTCAGATTAACGTACACTAATTTATAGTCCACACCATAACAGAAGTTGTAAAGGCTGGCTGTTGGTATTCTATTAGGTGTCTCTTCTTATTTTAATTGATGAAGTGACATGAGATAAGATTAAGCTGACATGATTATTAATCAAGTTGACTTGCAACTAAAATACGTTAAACTAACTTGATATCTTAAAAAATGGACCAGAAAACCTATTTCCTAAGTGAAACCACATTAGTTCCATTTTCTTGCCACTAAACCATTGCACTGGGCAAGAAAAAATAACAAAAAAAAAGGATACAGATATATCTGCACAAATAGTTCCTCTGATGAATGATATCCGTAAAACTTTTTTCCCCGGACAAGGCTACAACGATGAAGATACTGCCGCTTTGATGAGGCTTTACTTTTATGCTAGAAGGTATCAAACATAGTATACAAACACCCAACACAACACATGTGAGAAATCGATAGAAAGATACAAGTCTCTAGCAGAGAACACAAACTGATGGCCTTTAGCATTACCTGTAAGGCTTTCTCTACAGCTAGAGATATCTAGTGTGTGTATGCATCGCCTGAGAAACAAAACAGTATGAAATAAAATACTACTTAAGAAATTGAGTTAATATTCATCAAAATCGTTGGCAATCACAGGGAAAAAAACATAGATTTAGAAAAAAGTATTTAAAAAAAATATATCACTAATCCAAACGTATTCCACCCAACCTATATCTTTGTCTTGAGATTGAATAGGTAGATCAGCATATGGCACGTACAAATACGGTAAAACCTATACCCCAAAAAAGAAAGTCAACAATCAGCCTTAAATTAACCTAAAAGAGAACAACTAACAACCAAACTCTTGTAACACAATGGACACTGAAATCTGTAGGATGCTACATATCATACACCAAAGCCGAGAAGTTCAATGACGACTAAAAATGAGATGGCAAAATATGAAAAAAAAATCAAATGAACTTCAATTCATCAATTATTATTTTTATATTATTTTTTTTGCTCGAAAATTTATAAATAATTGAACTTACTCGATGGATGTGTAAGCAAGTTTTCGGACCAGCCACAATGGAACCGTAGATCCGTATAACTGGAACTTCATTCACTTTTTTGCCTAATCGAAAATTCCACTGAATCAATTTTCAGATACACTTTATTAAAAGGAAATGAACAGTGATGAGACTAAATTTGAATTTAAATTTAATCAGTTCATTACAAGCCAAGTTCGTCTACAATTTCTATGGTTTGGTAAGATACAGAGAATGATAAGCATATTGATAATGTGCTATGAAAACATCACATAATTGTTCACCAGCATGGGCAATTTATTATAAACCTTTTTCACTATGGTTTTTCTCTAATTGGGTGTTCTTGGAAGTAAAAAAAAACCCTAATATTTCTCCACAGTACCTATCGATATGATGAAGAAATGCCTGGCATCGTCTATGCTCTACACTGCAACGATGGCAAGTGGGATAACAAAATGAAGTGATGCCTTTTCGTGTACATGTCATCCAAATAAGAACCCACACATGTAAGCATACGCTACCCATCTGCTGATCATCCTCGGCAGTGGATTCCTCCAAGTTTTTATAAGACATGGAGATAAAGCAAGTAGAACCATAGCGAGTGTCGTTAACAGTGTGATCTGTCAATTTAAAATTCCCATTCATCAAAAACAAAGAAACGAAATTAATATGGGGAATTGCCATAACTACCACCAACTCAATAATAATTTCCAATAATCCACCAAACAATAATTTTGGCCAAATATACCACTTGCCTCTATGTGTAAAACCCTAAATACCCTTTAAAAAATTATTCTTTACATTTTATCATTTAATTCCTTCTCTCTCTCCCTAACATCTGATACCTCTCCAAAATCTCGTCACTCAAACTCACCCAAAATCAAAACCCTTCTTCTTCTTTGAACCACGATCGAAATCCTTGCCCAAACATTTCAGCGAACGAAACCCTTTTTCTTCTCCACGAATATCTTCTCCTTCTCCATGAATCTCTTCTCCTTGCCCGGATTCTACTTGGTTTGTTTCAGCGAATCTCTTTGCCAAAGACTCTACTTGGTTAGTTTTAATGTTTTTTCTTATCATTTATTTCGTTTTTGTGTATGTTTATTCTGGGTATGTTTAAATTTGGGGAAAAAAATAAGATTTTCGTGATTTTGGGTAATTTTTGAAGTTGTTCAGCGAAGTTCGTAAGTTTCGTCAGATGTCAACAGTTGATGTCAATTGTTGACGTCAATTGTTGACAACTTATGTCAACAGTTGATGTCATTTGTTGACATATATTGTTGATGTATAATGTCAATAGTTGACATCAACTGTTGACGTCAACTGTTGACATCTGATGTCAACACTTACTAACTTTTGATTTCTTCTTGATTTTTACGCAGTGATGACGGAAATTGATTGAGGATGTCACTGTAATGGAGAGTTGGCTGAAGTTTGGATTGTTGAAGAAGAAAGATGAGGAAAGGCGTTGGTACAAGCCACTAGAAGATAAATTTCCATAGGGATGGAATTTCACAGAAGTTGAAATCAAATTGAAGACATTTTACTATGAACTTTGGACCGAAGAAGAATGACTTGGCGATCATGTATGACAGTCAATTCTACGTTTATGTCTCACGGCTTAGGTTTGCAAGATGTCAAACAAGAGGAGATGTACATGCACCGGTAAAAGTTCACGATCGACTTATACCGGCACGGGGCAGTGAAGTTAGCGACTCATGTTGGATCGGACATGGAGATTTATGACAATTAGGAAACAATGTAAACAATAGATAGCAATGTGTTTCACGTACTACTCTAATCTTAATCTTTTGGTATGCTTTTGATAGCAATGTTGTTCACGTACTACTCATATCTTAATCTTTTGGTATGTTTTTGATAGCATGTTTAATGAATATCAACAATATATCAATTATCAATCTGTAGTTGTTGACGTCAATTGTTGACATCAATGTCAACAGTTGACGTCAATTGTTGACATTTGTGATTTATGGGCTCTCTGTTTATTGACATTGATGTCAATAATTGACGTCAACTATTGACATTGATATCAACAGTTGACGTCAATTTTTGACATTGATGTTGTTGACATTGATGTCAACAATTGATGTCAATTGTTGACATTGATATCAACAGTTGACGTCAATTGTTGACATCAACGTCAACAGTTGAGGTCAACAAGTAGTCTGTATAAAAGATATTCTCTTTAACAAAAGTAGTTTGAACAAAAAGCATGATGAATTAAACAAAAGTAGTATGAACAAAGCATAATAAATTAAAAAAGTAGTCTGAACAAAGTATAAAAAAGTAGTCATCCAATCCTAATGTAGAACGAATTGCTGATTCATGAGTTGAGACCGAATCACACCCCTCCTTGAGTATTGATGGCATAAGGGGATTCGATGGCATAAGGGTATTGAACAAAACTAGCGAAGTTCACTTCAGACGACACCATAATTCCGAAAGATCATTTCTCATGATACCGACCAGGTTAAAAAAAAAGTACCACCGTGCTTGAATAATAAATAAATTTTCGCCATCACTGTACAAATCAAGAAGAAATCCAAAGTTAGTAATTGTTTACATTAGATGTCAACAGTTGATGTGAACTGTTGACATTATACATCAACAATATATGTCAACATATGACATCAACTGTTGACATCAGATGTCAACAATTGATGTCTACTGTTGACGTCAACTGTTGACATCTGACAAAACTTACGAACTTCGCTGAACAACTTAAAAAATTACCCAGAATAACGAAAATCTTATTTTTGCCCCAAATTTAAACATACCCAGAATAAACATACACAAAAACGAAATAAATGGTAAGAAAAAACATTAAAACTAACCAAGTAGAGTCGTTGGCAAAGAGATTCGCTGAAACTAACCAAGTAGAATCCGGGTAAGGAGAAGAGATTCGTGGAGAAGGAGAATGGATTCGTGGAGAAGAAAAATGGTTTCGTTCGCTGAAATGTTTGGGCAAGGATTTCGATCTGGTTCAAAGAAGAAGAAGGGTTTTGATTTTGGGTGAGTTTGACTGATGAGATTTTGGAGAGATATCAGACGTTAGGGAGAGAGAGAATGAATTAAATGATAAAATGTAAAGAATACTTTTTTAAGGGTATTTAGGGTTTTACACATAGAGGCAAGTGGTATATTTTGCCAAAATTATTGTTTGGTGGATTATTGTAAGTAGTTATTGAGTTGGTGGTACTTATGGCAATTCCTCAATTAATATTACCAAGTCAAACAATATCCAAAGATCAATAACCAAGTTCGGAATCCATGTCAAAAGCTGTCTCTAGACTCTATATTTTTGCAATCAATTTAAGAGCTGAATCGGGTTTTTAGGCTTTTTAACCCCAAGTATAGAAGAAGAAAGCTGGCATTTCTTCATTTTAACTTTGCAGGCTTTTGGTTGAACTTCAAGCTCGGAGAATGGCACAAGGTACTAATGTCATACCAGTTCTTTATATGCACCAACATAAAACATGATTTGAAGGCCTGGTTTTTTCCTTTTTCTTTTCTTTTCTGTAATGTTCTAGTAGGTTTTACAGGCTGGTGTGCTCTTATGGCGTTTGGTCTAGGCTTTGGGGTGTAGAGGCGTTGTTTATGTTGTCCTTCCTTTCGGGAGGGCTCAGGTTTTAAATGTAAATTTCAGTTTCTTCTAAAAAAAAAAATAAGTTCCTCCACTACAGTTTTATACAATCATTCACATCCTCGGCTAATGCAAATCCTTATAGAAATAAAGGTGACGGTTTTATATGCTGATTTATGAAATATATCTTGCCAAATGAACCACACAATACGATCAGTATCCGAACATGAACCTTATTTACCTGAGGTAATACGGCAAAAGGTGACGAATCCCCAACAAGCCCACCAGTGAATGAAACCTCAGGTAAGCTAATATCAAACCTAAGTCTTCTGAGTAAGAATGCAAGCACTTTGTCTAGTGTGATGTAAAATACCCAAAAAATCGGAGCCCAATAGGCATCACAAAGTCCCCTCCCAAACGGAAACATCCGACTAATAACTTGGTGTATCTGCAAATTTAGAATAAAGTGTTTCACAAATCAATACACAGTAGGAGAAAAATAAAATCTAATAAATAACAATGTCTTCCTCCCAAATCATTTAAAAATCTACATATGTTCCATTGTTGCAACATTTTTTTTTCCAAATCATTCTTTGCTGTCTCAATGGTACGCCGAATCACATAAACAATTGGAATTTGAAGTCATTTTCCCAAGCATTACACTGAATTAATTCACATAGGTTCAAGACCGACCCTTCATAACACGGCTCCCAGTTCATGCATCGCACAAGCATGGTAAAAACCGGGTTCTTTCTCTGATAATCTATACTCATCAATAACTAAAAAAAACTCACCTAGGAGAGGGCTTTTAGGCCGCGACTGCAACGAAAATCACTGTCAAAGATGAACATTGAAGGAGATTAGAATGGATAGAACTAACTACGAAGGCGTGACAAAAGCGCAGCCGATGTCGGACCGAAAGCGGTTCGGCGGAGTCAAGTTCGGGGAGATGGAGAAGAACTGCTTGCTGGCCTACGGGGAGTCGGCCAACCTCCACGAGCGCCTCGTCACGATCAGCGAGTCGTCTCAGATGAGTTTGCTGCGTCTACGACAGCGTCGCCACCATCGTCCAGCGGCCCGTCGCCGGAGGCCACAAGACAGAGACCCATACTGTCGCCTTTGCGAGTCCGCTGATTCCAAGAAAGAGCGTGATTTGAAGCTTTCTCTTTGCCGCAACCTGAGAGAGAGAGAGAGAGAGAGAGAGAGAGAGAGAGAGAGAGAGAGAGAGAGAGAGAGAGAGAGAGAATTTTCCAATCCTAGAAGGAACGGCAAAAAATGAGAACAAAATAATTTTTAAAGAAACCTTCAAATCTAGCTCTGGTTTGAATAACGTTTAAAGAGATTGACCAGATAACCATCATAGCAAAAACCAATTATTTTGAGAGAGAGAGAGAGAGAGAGAGAGACAGCCATGGGAAGAGCACCTTGTTGTGACAAAGCCAATGTGAAGAGAGGACCGAGGTCACCAGAAGAAGACACCGAGCTCAAATCTTACATCGAACAACACGGTAATTGGATTGCTTATGACGAAAAAAGTAGAAGAAAAACTTACAAGCTTGAGGGAATTCAGGTCTTTGGTTTGATAATTTCAGAGAGCCATTTTATCGAACATGTGGTGGACGCAGAGTAAACATGGTACAAACGACTCGTTCTTCTCGGAGAATGAACCCAAAAAGAAGCTTTTGTCAATAAATAACAGCGAAGCAAAAGCCAACAGCCAGAAGGTGAACAAAATACGTTAGGTTCGTTTTTTTTAAAGAACCATGGACGTTAGGTCGAAGAAGGGGAGAAGACATGAGAAGAAAATCAAGCTGAGAAGATGACCAGAGTTTGATTTGAAGCTTTCTCTTTGCCGCAACCCTCTTAATTTCCTCTCCTTTAGGTTCGTTTTTTTTTTAAAGAACCATGGACGTTTAGGTCGAAGAAGGGGAGAAGACAGGAAGAAAATCAAACTGAGAAGATGACCAGCAAGAATCCACGTGTCACTAAGAAATTCATGAAGAGAGTAAAAAAAATTTCGCCACGTGGCGCTCAAGGATGTGGGCAAAGGATTGCCACATGGCAGTGTGTGGATAGAAGTTTAAGGAGAGTAGACACTTATTACCTATGTTATGGATATGTCGAAAGGTGGGGTCATAAGTCGATGAAAACTTAGCAATTATGGTATTTTTATTTATTTATTCAAGGTTCTTTCCTATCTCCTTTTTTTATTTTTTACTTTCACTTCTTATATGTAAAAACACTATAAAAAGTTGTTGATTATTTATATATTTATTTAAAAGTAAAAATGTGTATATATTTATATTTTACGTCAATTTTTTTTAATGATATATTGTGGTAGAAGAAAAATAAACACGATCTCTCTCTCAATTATACCTCTTCAATGTCCAGTTATTTTCTAATAAATATTTGAGAGTTTTTTTTTCTTATAAATTATAATCATTAACGCTATTAATAACAACAAATTCAGTTTAAAATCATGTGTGCACTAGTATTTTAATATAATGAGATATTTTTTTGTTTTAATTCATTTTATTTCTCAATTTGCAGCGTTTCGCACGTGGGGAGCCTAATATATATATATATATATATATATATATATATATATATATATATATATATATATATATATATGTGTGTGTGTGTGTGTGTGTGTGGGGGGGGGTAATAAATCGTTGCAGAATAACATCTTGTATTTACTTACATATTATGTAAAGCAAAGGATGATCGCTTGTGAATAACGAGTATTCTACTGTTCGGTTCTCTTTCGATTATATACACACTAGTAGAAAAAACGGATTTAATGGCGTTCAAAATGCGCCATTATAGAGAATTAATGTCACTTTTTGAACGCCATTAAAACAGGCGACATTAAAGATATATAATGGCGCGTGGCAGAGTACTGGAAAGGGTTTTAATGGCGTTTCTCTTTCGAACGCCATTAAAAAAGGGTTTTAATGGCGTTTCTCTTTCGAACGCCATTAAAAAAGGGTTTTAATGGCGTTTCTCTTTCAAACGCCATTAAAAATTTTCCCACATCATACAACGTGCGAAGTTCAAACTTTGGAGCTATAAAGTTGGCACGTTATATAAGCTATTATGGCGATATTTAATTGACCGCCATTATTTGTGGCTTTTTTTTTACCCAAAAAGTTTCTTAATTATTGCTCTAAAAATAGATATTAATAATATTAGTAGCCTGCAATTCTACACTAATATATACATCAATAAAAATATAATCTTAACACAAAAAAACAACCAAGAAAAACAATACATGATACCATTCTTTTTATATTAAAAAAAAAACCATGCATAATACCATAACTTCTTCTAATTTCCGAAGCTAGAAAAAGATTTCTAACTATGTTTCACAGGTTCATCAAAAGTAAAAATAAAAACAATTAACATCCACCATATTCATAAGTTCAAACTATATCTAACGTCTTCACCAAGTTCATAAGTTCTAAGTATGTTTCACATATCCGTCTTTTTCTTCTTAGAAATGTCATCTAAAACAAATTGATACCATTCGTCACGAAACTCGTCGATGTCCACTTGATTGTATGTGTCTTGATCGCGCCACTAAAACAAGTTTATAAAGTAATATGTTAGAAATTAAAATTTAAGCTATATAAATATCTAGTTTATATAATACTTACAATTTTGATGCAATTTTGAAAACTCGAGAATTTAATGATGTCTCTCATCATCATAAGGACGAAATATCCACAGTCGACAGTCGATGGTTGTTTCGGTACCTAAAAAAATTTAGAATTATAATTCCACACATTTGGTAATATATGAAATTAAAGTTATATAATTCGTACCTTAACTATCTTCCACGCATATTTCAAATCTGCCCTACCGACGACATGATATAATATATTATAATTATACATTACTTATGTATTAAAGTTCTTTAACTAATATACTTACAAGTAAAAGATTGTCGCTATATCATCCGACACTTTTTTGTTATTCAACGGATTTATAATTCCACACATTTTGTAATATATGAAATTAAAGTTATATAATTCGTACCTTAACTATCTTCCACGCGTATTTCAAATCTGCCCTACCTACGACGTGATATAATATATTATACTTATACATTACTTATGTATTAAAGTTCTTTAACTAATATACTTACAAGTAAAAAATTGTCGCTATATCATCCGACACTTTTTGTTATTCAACGGATCTAAATAGTAAGCCGTATTTTTTGAATTATCAATCACCACGAGTGTCCAATGATATCTACAAAAATAAATTTATGAATAATATGTCAAAGCTATAAGAGAAAATGACTTTGTCATAATAAACTAAAAGTTACATGTGAATAAAAGGCATGAGTAGCAATTGATTGGTACTCAAAGCCTTCGCTCTACTCAAAACATGTTCCCCGCGTGCTATTGGTTCGTCATAATGCTATATTCCATCGTTGGTTTCGAACATGGCCGGAGAAACCAAAACTGGATTAACAAACATAAAATTCCCCGTCTTATGTTCTTCTTACATCGTATAGAATAAATGCCTAATTCATGGGATAAAAGTGCTCATTAGATAATATATATATATATATATATATATATATGTATGTATATATATATATATATGTATGTATATATATATATGTATATAGCAAAGTACTTATTAATATCAGAGACTTTTATAAACGTGTACCACATGTAAATGAGAATGACATTTGCTCCTATTTCTTGCATTCGCAGAAGTTGATTGATGTCTTCCTTTAATAAAAAGATAGGTTCAGATGGTTCACCAAAGATGTTTGGGTTGGGAGGTAGCTTGTATACTTCATCAAGCTCGATTTTGTCCATAGAGCGCTTTAATCTCACTGCGAAAGGCTCATGGCTAATAATATCGACGCTCGGAGGTGGATGGTGGGATCTCTTGGTTTTTGACGATTTCAATGCCGTTTTACCCTTCTTAAGTGATGTAACTTTTTTTTATACTACATGACGAGACGGAGCTTGGGGAACCTGTGAAAAAAAAAAGTTGATAACCATTTGTAAAAGCTATACTTGGAAGTTGGAACATATCCAGGCTGTGAATATATTTATGACTATCCAGACTGTTTTTCTTCAGTAGTTGGAAAAAAAAATGTTCATGTTTTTTTTGGATTTGTATAACATGCTCATCTAATATAATATGAAGCATTCTTACCTCTTCTTCATATATTACAAGAGACTTCGGCCAAGCGACAAACGATTTTAACGCGTGGCTAAGCAACGTCATTGTTGGAATTGATCTAGGGTTTAAGAAAAAGTTTAACACTTCGTTAAGCGGCGGAATTTTAAAAATTTTCTTTTTCAAGTAAAAACAGTTTTTACTAACTTAGACAAAGAGCAAGCACATGTAAATATAAACTTTTATGAGCATAGAAGTTTACCAACCTTTCTTGAAGCTTGAACTTTGAGAAGCTTTTGGAAAGTTGCAACGCTCGTCTCCCTCGCAGCACGTCTCTCTTTCTTTCGTCGGCAACTCGAGCAACCACGAAAGTTTCTATCACTAAATCACTCGAAATAAAAGGAATTAGTGTGTGGGCACTTTTAAACACTACGACTTAAGAACGAGTCTTGAAGTCGCAGAGCTAAACTCTAAGTCAAATGAAGACCTAGGTGCCAAAACAATAAAACGAAATTGACTAGAGAGAGAGAGGAGAGGGGCGGCCAAGGTTATAGAGAGAGAGTCTCTCAAATCTCTAAAACTTGGATGAATAGAATGAGAGGAATGATGGTCCTATTTATAGGAGAAGGGTTGGCCTTGGAAAGAAGTAGTTTCCTCTTATTTTCCAAGCCTTTATGAGCAATACCTTATCGCCCAAATCTCCAAAATGGGCGCCTACCTCAAGTCAATCCCCAAGGGATTAGTTTCCTCTTTTGTTTCCCTCTTGGTTGCCTTGGCCGAAATACTTGTTTCCTCATAGAGGAAATTTGTTTCCTCTTTTTCTTTTGGCAAGTATCTTGATACATTTATGCACAAAATATTCTCTCTTTCCTTGGGTATGTTGGGCGCCTATCACATTCTAGAAGGGGCTTCTAGAAGCTTTTCCATTTGTTCATGACAACATGAAAAAAGCCCATTAAGAATTTTCATTAAAATTCTTATGAAATGAAATTAATCCACAAGGCCCAATTGAACTAACTTGGCCGAGTGATATCAAGTCATCAAATGACCTTGTAAAAAAATTTATTGACATTCATTTCATCCTATGTCTCAAAAGACCAAAATACCCTTTTGACAATTTTCGTTCTTGTTTTGACTTAGCTTCCAGTTTAACTATTCCTACTCGATGTGATTCGTGACAGTGACCTCATGGATCCAAATGAACAAAGCTTGAGCTAAATACTTGGACTCAAAAGTTCACAAACCTTTTCCAAGTTTAGCTTAATGTCAACTGACTCCACTAAAGAGTTGACACTGAAAATCTATCGGTCCAAATGAATTTATTTTCTACTCAAGAATTAAAGCTAATTATGATGAGTGGATCCACAGAATATTATCAGTGTTTACCCTTCATGAATATCATCAGCTAGTCGGGATTTACAAAATTACCATTTTACCCTTCTAGCTGTTATTTCCTCAACTCCTTTGTCGCTTGTGAATAAGTTAGAAACAATGTATTGACGAGGAGCTAACAAGTCACATTGTTTCATCCAAAAGAGTCAGGACTCAATTTGGACACTGGCCAGTTCATTTATTCACACTCCAAGGAACAAAGCATGAGGTGATATACATTGCATTTCAGCAATCTCGTTCATGAATTCCATATCTATGAGAACTTCACAAAGTTACTCATGACATTCTCACAACTTAGTTTTCACCAATAGGACTTGTTCGGAATCACATAATGAGTCCGAACTCTGACTTTCTCAAATGAAAATACTAAGGTGTGAAATGACATGTCTCATTTCAGGATTAAGGTAAGCACGATGCAATTCATACGTAGTGACTTCGAGACATAAGAGGTTAAATGGTTTGTTCTTATCTTGTCTCTAGAAGTGCACTGGTCAATTCAGTACCTTCGGAAGATACCTAGAAGAACTATAGAGTCTCCAACTCTCAATGCCTCATAACCAAACATCATAGATTCTTCGAACAATCATACTGAGGTCAATAGTCCTTTGACCCTTAGATTGCGAATATATCGTTTTAAGCAAACTACGAAGAGTTTGTTCATGCAAATCTACATTTGTCTCTTCGTAAGTTGTTTAGTTTGTTTATGGACTAAAGACTAAGGTTTTATCATAAAGCTTCAAACAAGGAAGATTGAATGAACGTTTCAACTTTTTATTAATGAATAAGCAATTACAAGCAAGAGTCTTCATGAGACTTTATTACATCAAATGTACAATATAAAGATTACAACTCTTCTTGTGGACTCAAAGAAGATGTGTGTAGTCTTTCATGCCTAATCCTTCTCGATGTTGGTCGAAGACCTTGTTCGCTAGGGCCTTTGTGAATGGATCTGCTAGGTTGTCTACCGTTGAGATCTTCTTCACTTCCATGTCTCCGCGCTGCACAATCTCTCGAATCAAATGGTATTTCCTCTCAATATGCTTAGAGCGCTTATGGCTTCGAGGTTCCTTTGAGTTAGCGACAGCCCCACTATTATCACAATAAAGGGTCATGGGCTCGTCGACATTTGGAACAACTTCCAAATACTTAAGGAATTTTCTAAGCCATACAGCCTCTTTGGATGCTTAACAAGCAGCCACATATTCTGCTTCCATTGTGGAGTCAGCAATGCAAGATTGCTTAATACTTCTCCACACAACAGCTCCACCATTAAGGATGAACACAGATCCCGAAGTGGATTTCCTGGAATCCTTATCCGCTTGAAAATCGGAGTCGGTATATCCCGTCATAGTCAGGTCAGTACCTGAGTATGTAAGCATCAAGTTCCTAGTTCTTCGAAGATACTTAAGAACATGCTTAACAGCAATCTAGTGCTTGGGTCCAGGGTTGGATTGGAAACGGCTAACTACACCAACGGTGAAACAGATGTCAGGTCTAGTGCAAAGCATAGCATACATGAGGCTTCCTACGACAGAGGCATAAGGAATTTTCCTCATGTCTTCAATCTCTTGTGCAGTCTTGGGAGACTGGTCCTTAGAGAGTGAGACTCCATGCCTAAAGGGTGTTTGGCCCTTCTTGGAGTCTTGCATCGAGAAGCGATCCATCACCTTATCAATATAAGATGCTTGAGAGAGCGACAGGGTCCGGTTTTTCCTATCTTGAAAGATTCGGATCCCCAGAATGTACGCGGCTTCTCCTAGATCATTCATGTCGAATTGCTTTGCAAGCCAGACCTTAACCTCAGATAACTTACCCACGTCATTACCAATGAGTAGTATATCATCGACATATAGTACCAGAAACACAACTTTACCTTCGTGTATTAACTTGTAAACACAGGGCTCATCTATTGACTGTTCAAAGCCGAAGCTCTTTACAGTTTCAGCGAATCTAATATTCCATGACCTAGATGCTTGCTTTAATCCATAAATGGACTTAAGCAACTCACAAACCTTGGTCTCTTGACCTTCTTCCACGAAACCGTCTGGTTGAGCCATGTAAATGCGCTCGTCAAGATTGCCATTCAGAAAGGCTGTCTTGACATCCATTTGCCAGATCTCATAGTCGAGAGCTGCAGCTATGGATAGGAGTATGCGGATGGATTTAAGCATCGCGACTGGCGAGAAGGTTTCTTCATAGTCAACCCTTCTTGTTGAGTATAACCCTTCGCCACAAGTCGTGCTTTGAACGTCTCGACGTTCCCATCAGGACCCATTTTCTTCTTGTATATCCACTTACACCCTACGGGTTTAATCCCTTCAGGAAGGTCTACAAGTTTCCAGACTTTGTTGACATACATCGAGTGCATTTCAACTTTCATGGCGTCAAGCCAAAGGTTTGATTCAGAACAAGCCATCGCTTGGCTATAGGAAACAGGGTCATCCATGTCAGAGACAACTACGAGAGAGTCTCCATAGGACATGTACCTGTCAGGCTTTTGAGTAGCCCTCCCACTACGTCGAAGTACTACTTGACGAGATTCTGATGAGTTAGGTTGTGTTTCAGTTGGGGTAAGAACAGTTCTTACAGATGAGGTAGAAGCTTCCTCACCCAACTTTTCTTCAAGCACAATTTTGCTTCTAGGTTTCGCATCCTTCATAAAGTCCTCCTCAAGGAAACGAGCATTCGTGCTAACGAAAGTCTTATCGTCCTCGGGACTATAGAAAGTAAAACCTTTGGTTTCCTTTGGATATCCTACAAACAGGCACAATTCTGACCTACTAGCCAACTTGCTAGTCTTTTGCCTCAGCACGTGTGCAGGGCAACCCCAAATTCGGATGCGGCCAAGATTCACTTTACGGCCAGTCCATCGTTCATAAGGAGTACCAGGAACCGTTTTGGACGGAACTTGGTTCAGAATGTAGGCGGCTGTTTCGAGGGCATATCCCCAAAAGGAAAGCGGGAGTGATGAGTAACTCATCATCGATCTAACCATCTCCATAAGAGTTCGGTTTCTTCTCTCTGACACTCCGTTTTGTTGAGGTGTGCCAGGTGCGGTAAGCTGAGAAGCGATACCTTCTTCTTTAAGAAAGTCATCGAACTCTCCAGACATATACTCACCACCTCGATCAGATCGAAGGGTTTTGATCACTTTGCCAGTTTGCTTTTCCACTAAAGCCCTAAAGACCTTAAATACGTTAAAGGTCTCGGATTTGTGTTTGAGCAAATAGACAAACCCATATCTTGAGTAATCATCAGTGAAGGTAACAAAGTATTCGTATCCTCCACGTGCCTGTTGGTTGAGCGGACCACATACATCAGAGTGTATTAGTTCCAGCAACTCAGTGGCTCTTCGACCCTTATCGGAGAAAGGTCGCTTAGTCATTTTTCCTTCTATGCAGGATTCACAAGTAGGTAGTGAACCTATTGCAGAGGCTTGGAGTGCACCGTCCCTCACAAGTCTCTTAATCCTATCTAGACTGATATGACCAAGTCTTAAGTGCCATAGGTATGTTGATTTTGTTAGATCGGAGGATTCAGAAAGTTTGATCCTCTTTGGCTCCCTAATTAGATCATTATCTATTTCGGTGTCTAAGATGGAAGGTTGAGTGGGATAAATGTAAAAAAGACCATTCTTCATACATGCATCAGTGACAAAAGAATTAGAAAAAGAAATACGAATTCCATTCTTTATAAACTTTAAACAATAATCTTGCTCTAAAAGTTGAGCAACAGATATTAAGTTTTTCCCAAAGGAAGAAACATAATAAACATTATTCAACTTTAAAGTGCGATCTTCAAAAGATAGCGTCACGGATCCCACAGCCTTCGCAGACACCACGCTCCCATCACCCCACTTGAAGCAGAAGTCGTCATCCTCTAAGCTTTTGCTTTTCCTAAAACCAGTTAAGGAGCAGCAAATATGGTTAGTAGCAGCGGAGTCAATAATCCACGATGATACATTATCAGCTACTAAACAAGCTTCAGTAATAAGTACAATACCTTTTACTTTTGTTTTGAGGTAGGCAGGACAGTTCCTACGCCAATGACCAGGCTCATTGCAGTGGTGGCACTTGTCGTTAGACTTGTCCACCTTCGGAGCCTTTGGCGCCTTCTTCTTCACTTGAACCTTGGGTTGGTTCTTCTTCTCGGCCTTGCGAGGTCTCTTCTTAGATCCAGAGGTGGAGGCAGTAGCATGTACCTCTCCTAGAGCCCTCTTTTTCTTAGTGAGTGCCTCAGCGGTTTGAAGTTCCTTCATGAGCTCGGTAACAGTGTACTCTAGCTTGTTCATGGAGTAATTCAACTTGAAGGTATCAAATGTTTCGGGGAGAGTTTCCAAGATCATATCTATTTTAGTCTCCCCATCAATCTCAGATCCAAGGATCTCCATTTCGTTTAGATAGCTAATGATCAGCATCATATGATCTCTAACGGGAGTTCCAGCCTTCATACGACAGTTCATGAATTGTCGGACCGCTTGTTGCCTAGCTTGACGTCCTTGCCCTCCAAATAGCTGAGCTTCTTGCCAGATTTTTTCTCTTATAGATTCGTCAACTTCATGCCAATCTTCGAAGTCGATAATTGACCCCTTCATTCTCGCCATATCGCCCAAAAACGTGCGAAACTTCTTTCCGTTAGTCCTTATAAGTTCTCCGTAAAAATCGAAATCCACTTTGAGTTTAATGCCCTGATTCCGAATTTTTATAATGTCTGCGATCCTCATGGGTCCTCTTGTCCTTTTCTTCTCCTTTTGTGCTGGCTTCGACATTTTGAATCTGTACAAATTAATCAAGTCGCCATTAAAGCATATAAAAATTATTTTTTTAAGAAAAACTGAACATGTCAAAATTATAGAACTTCATCACAATTTTATTAAAAAAAGACTACTGATAATAAAAATTAAAAATAATTGAATAAAGTAAAATTACCACAATTTATCAAACCCAAATTCCCTCCCCGTTTTTACGAATATATAACAAGTCATTATCATCTTGTGCAACATTATCACCACTGGCATGTAATCCTTTCATAGGAGTCAAGCATTCGAATAAGACATCACTATCATGAATATCATCTTGAATTTCGTTGGCGTAATCTTTACTTTACGTAGCGAATACGTGTGACCATCTTTCATCACTTTGACTCGCAACATAGAAAACTTGTTTCACATGTGTTGCCATAACATACGGATCTCGCTTGTGACCTAGCCTCTTCAACTTTACGAGTGTAGATCCATGTGAATTGTGTTTGACTCCTCCGTTTATCGCAACCCAATCACAAAGAAATATTGGCGTGCGAAAAGACACATAGTCGATTTCCCATATTTCTTTAATTACTCCATAATATATCAACTCAGAATTAACGGGATTTTTATCCTTAGCACTTGCATAGTGCATACTCTCTGCTAGCAAGCTGACTCCGCTATTCTGGGTGACCCTCTCGTTATCCCGCTCCATAGTGCTAAATCGTACACCATTTATGATATAACCAAAATGTTTGATGACTTGTGTACTTGGTATTCTTGATAAACTGCGTAGCGTGTCATGAACATCGGTTTCACCCCTAATCCGCATTTCAAACCAGTGAGGAAATTTCTGAACATGATCATCTTCTACTTGTCTTATCGATTTTTTATTCGATTTCTCTTCCAAAAGTTTCATATGTTCTCTGCATAATCCAATAAACTAAGGTTAAATACAAAACATGGGAAAGGTAGGAAAGCAATACATTTTTTTACTAACTTACTCAATGTAAGGCTGAACCAAAGTGGAGTTCGCTAGTATAGTCTGATGTGCTATGATAAGACTCTCATATGGAGCTGAATGAACTATCCCGCCACCTAAGCCTTTACTCACATTTAGATCTTCGACGTTGTTTTGGAGTCCGATAGCTTCAAGATCATGCAAGTATTCAGAACAAAATTCAAGAGATTCTTCAGCCACGTAACCTTCAACGATACATCCTACTGGTCGATTTCGGTTTCTAACATATCCCTTCAAGACTTTCATAAATCTTTCAAAAGGATACATCCAACGAAGATAAACATGTCCAAACAGTTTCAATTCTCTCACCAAATGCACTGTAAGATGGAGCATCACGTCGAAGAACGGTGGCGGAAAATATTGCTCCAATTTACACAATGTGACCTGAATATCGTTTTGGAGCAAATCTAGTATCGAAGTATCAACCACTTTGGAGCAAAGATTGTTGAAGAATGCACATAGCCTAATGAGAGCATCTCTCAATCCGTCCGGTAAGATTGACTCAATCGCCACTGGTAAAAGATGATGCATCAAGACATGACAATCATGCGACTTAAGCCCAAACAGTTTTAACTCGTCCATAGAAACATAACTATGGATATTTGCGGCGTAGCCTTCGGTGACCTTAATATCGAACAAAGTTTGACAAAACTTTTTTTTTAATATTTGTTAAAGTGAAAGAAGATGGTGGTAGGTACAATCGACCCCATCTCTTCTCTGGAGCTAATTTTTCTCAAATTCCAAGTCGTACCATGTCAAGCCGCGATAATACACAATCTTTAGTTTTTTCTGGGACATTCAGAAGTGTACCAACAATACTTTCACCAACATTTTTCTCAATGTGCATCACATCGAGATTGTGACGCACGAATAAATGTTTCCAATACTCCAATTCAAAAAAGATTGATTTCTTCTTCCAGCAATTTTTGTCGTACACCACCAGCTTGGGCTTGCTCTCCGTTGATTTCTTGCCACCGTATTTCTTCTTCACAATCTTTCCAAAAGGCTTAAAACGCATACGTGAGACTTTCTCAAGTATCTCAATCCCCGTTAATGGTCTTTTCGGTACACCAAACTCCTGTTTTCCATTGAACGCCTTCTTACATCTCCGGTATGGGTGACTGAATGGTAAAAATCGCCGATGACCCATATAGACAACTTTTTTTCCCGTGTTTCAAAAACTCGGTACCTTCTTTATCTTCTTCACATATCGGACATGCGTAATAGCCTTTCACAGAAGCGCCAGATAAATTACCTTACACTGGAAAATCATTTATCGTCCACATGAGAACAGCTCTAAGAGTGAATTCTTCTCCGGAGTATGCATCAAAAGCTTGGACACCATTTTCCCACAACTCTATAAGCTCGTCGATCAATGGAGCCAAATAAACATCAATGTCATTGCATGGTTGTTTCGGACCCGAAATGAGCAGCGACAATAACATGAATTGGCGTGTCATGCACAACCAAGGAGGAAGATTGTAAATAACTAGAAGTACCGGCCAACAACTATGTCTGCTGCTCTGAACGTTATGTGGGTTGATGCCATCTGCCGAAAGCGCAAGGCGTAGGTTCCTCGCCTCTTTACCGAATATCGATCACATCGAATCGATACGTTTCCATGATGGAGAATCTGTCGTATGACGTAGCTTTCCATCATCGATCCTTTGATTTGCATGCCAGGTTAAATCTTTAGCATGTGTAGAATTTTGGAACAAGCGAAGAAAACGAGGAATGATAGGAATGTGCCACAATACTTTTGCAGGGATCTTGGATGACTTCTCTTGACTGTTGGTGGTTTTCTTCCATCTGGATTCTGTACACACGGGACATTGTTCTAGAGAATCATATTCTTTACGGTAAAGAATGCAGTCGTTCCAACAAGCATGAATTTTAGTGTAACCAATACCAATAGTTGCTAGAATTTTCTTAGCAGCATATATGCTTGATGGCAACTGATTGTTTTCAGGCAAGACGTCTTTCAACAATCTAAGCAGTTCTGTAAACAAGACATGACTTGAACCATCCTTAGCTTTTAGATTGAATAATCTTACCAAGATCTACAACTTTGTATATTTGGCAATATAGAGGATTTTCTGTATCACTTAGTAGAGACTAAAGTCCTTCGGGATTATCAACTAGCTCATCTTGCAGATCATCAACCATTTCAGATATGTGGAGCATCAACATATACATCATTCTCTTCAGCCACCACGTTACCCTTTCCCTTTGTGAAATAACTTTCACCATGTGGGACCAGTGAATATAGCTCTTATCAATCCCATTGATGATCAAGTGATCTCTCAAAGTACAAATATTCACCTTTGGATAGTAGTTTCCACATTTAACACATGGACAATGAATTTCATTCACGTTCTCCCAAACAGTTTGACAATGGGTTAAAAAACTTTCTACGCCATTCACATATTGAATTGAAGTTCTAGGAGAGGAAATCCAAGACTTATCCATAATAAAACTATATAAAAAAACAAATTAAAACGATTTAATAATAAACTATGTCATATACGGAACCAAAATTTTCGACGAAATTCACGAAAATATAGACATGCTAACTTAAAAAATTGCCGATAGCATAACAAGTGCTACAAAATGTCAAAGATTAAAGTATCGCCATTGGAAAAAAAAAATTCAACGGTTGCATATTATACATGAATCTTGCAATGAGAGAAAAGAAAAGGTATGCCATACATGTATTACTTTTCTTCATTCAACCAATAAATAATAGAAACCTTACAAAAAAATAGAGATATCTATCACTTGTACACTTTGTTTAGTCAAACGAATTTCTTGATGGAAAGCTATAACATTCCCTCTAACTTTATAAAAAGAAAACAAGGGAAAAAAACTCATGATAATATTGGTATGAATATGCATAACCAAGTCATTTAAAATAGCCAAATATTTAGTCATATAAACTTCTTCTATTTATCAGTCTACAAATTTATTGATTACACAACAAAAAGTCTCAAATTATAGTGCTTTTTGAAAAAGACATCTACAAGGATCATGTAGATATGAGAAACGTGCATAAAAGCAACCCATTATTTTTTCAAAACATTTTTTTAAAAACAATCAACAATGCTTCCACCAAAGCTAACACATGATAACAAATGAACAAAGCTTCACCTGTAACTATAAATATATATCCTAACAAACAAAAAACATCAACAACTTCATACTAACCATTAACAATAACAGAGTCATGCTAAAATAAAAATAATAATAAAAAACCAACGACATGATGTACATATAAAAAGCTTACCTGCGTGTCTGAAGAGGTATTACAGACTCGGAATGCGATGGAGCGTCAAAATATACTGAAAAACACTACAACGACGTCACCGGGATAGATACTGCCAAAGAGGTCTGAATTTGTGATGAATGACCAGGAAAATATGAAAAAGAACCACATCATCGAGGTTAATAACATTCCTTACAACCAATTACACAACGAATTTAGAGATAAAATAATAAATAAAACAATCATAACCTGCCGACCGTGTACACGATGTTGGGCTGTACGAGTGGCTATTATGGACTCGAGAAACGGTGGCGAAGACCGACATCGAGAGACGGTGGCGAGCAGCGGCGGGGAGGGTTGTCGCGCAAAAGTGGCAGTGGCGACAACACTCGACGTTGAGTCTGTTTTGAGTCTAATAACGGAGCAGCTCTCGACGGATGACTCTCCACAGACGACTCTCGACGGACGGCTCTCGACAGCAAATAGCGGCGGCAAGATGTGGTTATTCACGTACGCACATACAGAGAAGTTGTTGCGCTGCAAGAGTTTGAGAAAATAAAAGGCCAAAGTACAAAACCTTAGAAGATTGTGTTTGATTAGTCAAAAACATTTAATTATAATCCTTTTTTTTCTTAGACTTTAATAATATTCTTTTTATACAGCCCACCAAATCTTTTACCTGATAAAAATGGGTCACGTGGATGGGCTTGATTCTTTATTATAGCGTATGAATAAAAAACACTATTGAAAGTCTTAAATACCCAAAAATTTACAGACTTTTAATTTCATGGCGCCTAATATTTAAACGCTAAGAGTAGTGTTTTGGACTTTTAAGCTCTTCTAAGCTATTGACAGAGAGTGGTGATCAACTCGAAATATAAAAATGCATAACTATCTGCAATATTCAGAATCAAACACATCCTTCGGAATTAGCAATCTACAAAACACAGAAAAAAGCCTATTGATTATGAATACACTATCAAATAACCTGAATCATCAAACAAAACGCAGAAAAAAAAACGAATACACTATCAAGTGTTGACATTAAATCAAACACATGGAGGGCCATATTTTTACAGCATGAAATCTAGATCTAATGGTTGATAATCTCACAATCAAAGAAAAAAAAATGTATAAAACAATTCAATCAGATAATAAAAAAAGCCCCCCTAACCTATCGACTATGTACACGATGTTGGGCTGTCAACGAGGAGCGGCTATTATGGACTCGAGAAACGGCGGTGAAGACCGACATCGAAAAACGGTGGCGAGCAGCGGAGGGGAGGGTTGTCGCGCAAAAGTGGCGCTGGCGACGACTCTTGACAGCAAACAGCGGCTCTCGGAGTTTGATAATGGAGCGGCTCTCGACGGACGACTCTCGACAGCCGCAAGATATTGAACTAAAAGCTGATGATTTTTTTTTATCATTATTTTGTGTCTTCTCTTCCACAGGAAGATGTGAACAAGCTTTTATGAATATGAGAGATGAGACTTATTGTGGAGGATCATTTTCTGCAATGAGGCACAGAGTGATGCAGAAAAGATGCGCAAGTTTGAGAAAATAAAACTGTAGAGTATTTCAAAGTGTATTTTTTTTCCCTCAGAGTTAAATAATATTACTTTTATCCATCCCACCAAATCTTTTACCTAATAAAAGTGGGCCACGTGGATGAGCTTGATTCTTTATTATAGCGCATGAATAAACAACGCTATTAAAAGTCTTCAATACCGAAAATTGTCTGACTTGTAATGGTGGTCTTATTTTAAACGCCATTAAATAGATATATAGCCACGTGGTGCTAAATAATTGGATTATTTTAATTTGATGGCGCTTAACATTTAAACACTTAGATTAGTTTTTTTGGATTTTTCTTCAGTTGCCGACGCGGCGATCTGCTATTCGTTTTCTTTTGTAAAAAGAAATTCAAAAATACAATAATTACTTTTAATGGCGTTTTTTTTTCACTAACGCCATTAAAAGCCATTTTTCTACTAGTGATTGTTGGAAAATGTTGGTATTTAATACCAAGTTAATGGCTTATTTGTGGCAACAATTTGAGTGGGGTCCACTCATCGGATTTGAATAATTCGAAGTGCTACGTATTCCTTGTAACGAGGGGTATAAGATTGAATATTTGTTTTCCAAAATCGGACCTAGGATGAATGAGAAATTGATGCTCAAAGTAGGCTTAAAAGAAACACATTCATGCTGTATTGTGGTAGTGGAATTGCAAGAGTCCCACATTGTTTTGGGATGCGTGTTGTGGTAGTGTATAAATACTATCCTCTATCTTTTAGTGGATAAGCAAGTGCGAGAGAGGGGAGTGTGGGTGAGTTAACTAAACACCTCACGCGCGCGCGCACACACACACGCTCGCCGTCGCCGAGCCGGGCCGGGCCGGGCCCGGGTCCGAGTTTCGGGTTTCGGGAATTTCTCGGTCTCGAAATTGGATTAGGCTTGGGCTTGGGCCTAATCGTTATCCTTTTTATTGCAATTTTATTTCCGCATTGGGCTTGGGCTTACGCTACCATGCATTCACGTAGACACTTTGCATGAGAGGAAAACGTCTGTCCTTTGAGCTACATTGTAACCTCTGACTCTTCAGAGTTGAAACCTCTCATTTATCTTAGGTAAAGAGGTATTATGGACCTTAATGGTGGACGTTTTTGAGAGCTAAAGCTCAGGTCTCTATGCCTATATAAGGTAGAGCTTTTCTCTCATTTCAACACACCTGAAGTGATATTTCCTTTTGATTCCCTACTGTTCCCTCTCTCTTAATGTTCCCATAAATTTTTTATTTCTTTCTTTTGTCCAAATTTGGTGATAGTTTAGCTTCGGTTCTAGTTCGTTGTTCGACGAACTCAGTGGTACCTTAGTTCGTCGAGATTGTCGTTGTATCCTGGAAAGCCTTGCTCAAGTGTTCCAGTACCGGTGGGAGAGCAACAAAGCTTCAAGGAAACTGTCCAACAGTCCTCAATATTTTCCTCTCCATTTTATCTTACTTTCTGTGAAGGTTTCTTATTTTATTGTTGTTCATCTTCATCTGATCAGTTGTAATTTTCTGTTAATTTATTTTGTTCTTCATAATAGTAATCTGTCTTTATTCCCGAAAATATATTATAATGTTTCTAACAATCTTGACGCTTTGTTTCTAAGACAGATTACTTACGGGAGCTTAAAATATTTTTTTCCGGATTATAACTTTAAACAATTTACTTATTAGGGTTGAATTCTTTTGTAGAAATGACAACCAACACGAATCTGAACAACAACCTGGTGGATGAGTCGGGAAATCCGATCAACACCAACGTGGATGTCTTGACAACCAATGTGCTGAACCCGAACATCGTGGTGCAACCACATGACCCAATGGCAGTTACGGCTCAGAACGGATCTGCGGGTCTTGTTCAATCAATGGCCAACATGGGCATGAACGGACCTGCGGGTCTTTCTCCCAATGGCGGTGCCGACCTGCGGGTCTTGCTCCCAGTAGAACAACATCTTTTGCTGCCACCTCTTGAAGTTCGTCCCATCAAACTTCCCCGGCTTCTCGGCCTTGTACGGTTCTTAACCGACGATCCGCATATGCTTCAGGCCGACGAAACCGATCCGAGGGTGAATATGGCATACCTCGCTTGGAAAGATGCTGACTATTTGTGTCGCAACTATGTGATGAATTGCCTTGCAGATTCTCTACACATTAAGTATAGCTCCAAACGGTCTTCCAAAGACTTGTGGGAGTCACTGGATCGGAAGTACAAGATCGAGGACGCGGGCTCAAAGAAGTATATCGTGGGCCGTTTCCTCGAATACAAAATGGTGGACAACAAGACGGTTGTCAGTCAAGTTCAAGAGCTACAACTTATCTTTCACAGATTCAAGCAGGAGGAATGACCATCAGCGGGTCGTTCCAAGTCGCCTCCGTCATTGAGAAGCTACCTTCGGGATGGAAGGACTTCAAGAACTACCTCAAGCACAAGCGAAAGGAGATGAGCCTTGAAGACCTGGTGGTTCGCCTCCGAATCGAGGAAGACAACCGTGGCTCAGACAAGAGATTCAAGATCACTTCTGAGAGAGCCAACGTGGTTGAGCATGGTGAAAACTCAAAGGGAAAGAAGCCCGCCAACAAGCTTGGATCTAAGGGGACCTCTTTCAAGAAGAAAAGCCAACACAAATTTATTGGCAAGTGCTTCAATTGCGACAAGGAAGGTCACCGCGCTGCGGATTGTCGAAAGCCAAAGGTGAGCAAGAAGGAGGCCAATGTTGTGGAAGTCGAAGGTGACGACAAGTTCTTCATCGCCATGGTCTCCGAGGTGAAACTGGTGGGATGCAACCCCAAGTCTTGGTGGCTAGATTCTGGTGCTACCTGTCACGTTTGCCACGAAAAGAGCACGTTTTGCTCTCTAGACGAGACTCCAACCGGGGAGAAGGTCTACATGGGAAACTCTTCCACCTCCGACATCATTGGGTGTTGGACATGTGATCCTCAAGCCGACTTCGGGGAAAGAGATGAAGTTGACCAATGTTCTCTATGTGCCCGACTTGAGGAGGAATTTAATTTCTGATTTTTTGCTTTGTAACCATGGTTTTAAGCTTGTCTTTGAGGGACAAAGGATTGTTGTTAGTAAGAACGGAATGTATGTTGGCAAGGGTTATGCTCAAGACAACATGTGGAAAATGAATGTAATCGCCATTCATGGCAAAGACAAAGTTAATGAGAATGCATCTACTTCCACGTATATGCTTGAGTCATCTAATTTATGGCATGTTAGACTTGGTCATGTGAATTTTGACATTTTGCGTAGATTAATTAATTTGGATTGTATCCCCAAATTTAATATTGACTCAAAACACAAATGTGAAATATGTGTTGAAGCAAAACTAACGAGAACATCCTTTCATAGTGTTGAAAGACAAAATGAATCACTTGAATGAACCCATACCGTTTTATGTGATTTAAAATTCATGCCAACGAGAGGTGGAAACAAATACTTTGTGACTTTCATTGACGATAGTACAAAATACTGTAATGTATACCTGCTTAAAAGTAAAGATGAAGCAATTGAAAAGTTTGCCATGTACAACTAGAAGTTGAGAATCAACTCAATAATAAAATAAAAGTGGTACGTAGTGACCGAGGAGGTGAATACGTTGAACCATTTGGTGCCTTCTGTGCACAACATGGAATTGTTCATGAGGTAACTCCCCCTTATTCTCCTCAATCGAACGGATTTGAATAGTTCGAAGTGCTACGTATTCTTTGTAACGAGGGGTATAAGATTGAATATTTGTTTGCCAAAATCGGACCTAGGATGAATGAGAAATTGATGCTCAAAGTAGGCTTAAAAGAAACACATTCATGTTGTGTTGTGGTAGTGGAATTGCAAGAGTCCCACATTGTTTTGGGATGCGTATTGTGGTAGTGTATAAATACTATCATCTATCCTTTAGTGTATAAGCAAGTGCGAGATAGGAGAGTGCGGGTGGGTTAACTTAACACCTCATGCGCTCGCGCGCGCGCACACACACACACACACGCCGCCGCCGAGACGAGCCAGGCCGGGCCGGGCCCGGGTCCGGGTTCCGGGTTTCGGGTTTGGGGAATGTCTCTCGGTCTCGGAATTGGATTGGGCTTGGGCTTGGGCCTAATCCTTATCCTTTTTATTGCAATTTCATTTCCGCATTGGACTTAGGCCTACGCTACCATGCATTCACGTAGACACTTTGCATCAGAGGAAAACGTCTGTCCTTTGAGCTCCATTGTAACCTCTGACTCTTCAGAGTTGAAACCTCTCATTTATCTGAGGTAAAGAGCTATTATGGACCTTAATGGTGGACGTTTTTGAGAGCTAAAGCTCAGGTCTCTGTGCCTATAAAAGGCAGAGCTTTTCTCTCATACATTTGAACACACCTGAAGTGATATTTCTTTCTGATTCCCTATTGTTCCCTCTCTCTTATTGTTCCCAGAAATTTTTTTCTTTCTTTCTTTTGTCCGAATTTGGTGATAGTTCAGCTTTGGTTCTAGTTCGTTGTGCGACGTACTCAGTGGTACCTTAGTTCGTCGAGATTGTTGTTGTATCCTGGGAAGCCTTGCTCAAGTGTTCCAGTACCGGTGGGAGAGCAACAAAGCTTCAAGAAAACTGTCCAACAGTCCTCGACATTTTCCTCTATGTTTTATCTTACTTTCGGTAAAGGTTTCTTATTTTATTGTTGTTCATCTTCATCCGATCAGTTGTAATTTTCTGTTAATTTATTTTATTCTTCATAATAGTAATCCGTCTTTATTTCCTAAAATATATTGTAATGTTTCTAACAGTGATATCGACTCATTTTTGCGTAATATTAAAATATATTATTATAATTAAATTAAACATATTAAAATTTAAAGTATTGAATAAAATTTTATAGTCAACCCATCTGAAAAAAATTCGTTTGCTATAATAAAAGTTAACCTAGGCTTACCAAATCTTCACTTTTGCACATAATAAATTATTTTAATTTTATTTTGCCATTTTTAGAATTGTATAAACCACTTCAATAAATGTATATCAGAAATTATAAATTAATTCTCTTAAACTCTTAAGCATTGCAAACTAACACGTTAAATATTTTGTTTCTTATTAATCGAAATCGATAGAGCCGCGTATATGTATATGATTATACGAATAATTAACAATAATCAAACTAACACGTTAAATATTTTGTTTCTTATTAATCGAAATACGCATGTGTGTTATTGTCAATAGTATCGCATATATGCTTAGGTTATAGTGTCGTGTATAGGCTAACTGATTATCAACTATTAAATCAAATTTGTTAAGAATACATAGCTGAGATTCACCAGCTCATTATGTGTTTAATGTAATTAGTCAACTAGTAAATGCATTCAGCCAAACAAATCCAATTGATTTGCGATTGCAACTCTCTCTCTCTCTCTCTCTCTCTCTCTCTCTCTCTCTCTCTCTCTCTAACTAAATCCCATTTGAGTTCTTGATTTTGTTATGGTATCAGAGCTAGTTCTAGATTAAATACCTTTCTTTTATTTTCGCGAATCAATGGAGTCTCCGGCGAATCTGCAATCTTCTCCGACGACCTTTGATTCCACGCGGGCGAGTCAGATGCAGAACTATCAAAGTTTTGCACCGTACATCAATCCGCCGAGTTTGCGACTTGATCACAAACTTTCAGTTTTGGAGCTCACAAGTTCCCTCAACGACACGAGCTCACGGATTAGAAGGTTTTCGCTCAGAACAATTCTGACACCGGCTCAATTCCTCGGATCGGTTGATTATGAAGGAAATTCCAGTCAGTCCCCAAATCCAGAGTACATATTTTGGCTTAGGCATGATCAATTTATCATCACCTAGCTCTTCACGTAAATTTCCGAAGGAATACTTGGTTATGTCAATCGGTGCCCTAAATCTGCCGATGTCTGGTCAATCCTCTGCCAGTTCTTCCAGACCACGTCGAAAGCTAGGATTCTTCAACTTCGTCTCTCTCTGCAAACCGCAAAGAAAGGAAACCTCAACATCGATGAATACGATATGAAAATGAAGACTATCACAGACAATCTAAGCCTCGCTGGATCAATTATCAAAGATGACAATCTAGTCCTCTACATCCTTGGAGGACTTGGAGTTGAGTAAAAATCGGTTGTAGTAAATCTCACAAGTCAATCTGATGATCTTTCTTTGCCTAAAGTACAATTCTCATTGCAATCTCATGAGATGAGACTTGAAGAGCTCAATGTAGTTGCTGCTTCAGATCCTTTCGCGGTTCCAATGGCTAACGTCGCCTACAGAGGTGGTCGTGGAAATCAAAGTGGTGGAAGAGGCCAACATGGTCAAGGATGTGGACAATCTAGAGGCAGAAACGGCAATGTCAAATCTGTTCGTCAACTTTGCGGAAGAGTTGATCACTTGGTAACCAAGTGCTTCCATATTGTTGTTACATTGTAGTTGGCTTTATTTTTAGCGCAAGTTGTAAGGAAAGATGTCGGTCGTCATGCTCCAGCTTTTGTTGAGACATCATTCCTCTTGTGCACAGACTGTTATTATGAAAAGTTTCCGATTTTGCCAGATTGCTTTGCTGGTAAGGAAACCCTAGATTTACTTCCAGACTTGTTTAATTGCTATAAAAGCCTTGCGCTACCCCCTTAGTAGCCTTAATGCTTTTTACAATTAGGGTTCCTAGACGTGCAAGATTGGCGGATTGAGAAACAAGTTAGATTATTTTGGGCGGTGTTATTCACCAAATACTATTCCAAAAGATTGAGTGTTTGAGTGATTTGGGTTCTGTGTTTACGTGATTGAAGATTCACGTGCGTTGAAGACTGAAGTCGTCCAAGCATATGCGTGTGTTTGAAGAGTGGAATTGAGAGGGGTCACAAATAAAGGGAGAGTCCCTGCACTTGGTAATCACTCGTGGTAATAGTTTCTAGGGCTTTGATTTGTTGTTGTAATCATATAAGACCTTACTTATACTATTGACTACGTGATAGTGAATTCCTTTTCACTGGCTGTAAGCCCTCAGATGTAGGTGACATTGCACCGAACCGGGTAACCATATTCTGTGTCATTTCTTTATCGCACTTATTGTTGTTTGTCCAATATCTGTGTTTAAGCAAGTTGTCGGACACATTGTCTATACAGTGTGTGCGACCTCTTATCTTTCTAACTAAACATAATTTCAATTGGTAATAGAGCAGGCACCTAGTTCTTTGGGTGGTTTCCTGTGTATTTTATTCTGTTTACCAGAGATGGATAGTTCCAGAGAAGGAGGGCCCGTCAATCATCCTCCAGTTCTTGATGGAACCAACTATGGTTATTGGAAAGCTCGCATAAGCGCCTTTATAAAATCCCTCGACAGCAAGACCTGGAAGGCTGTGATCCATGGTTGGGAAGCCCCTGTAATTGTTGATGATAAAGGGGCAGTGACCGGTCCCAAACCTGAGAAGCATTGGAGTCCTACCGAAGATGAGGCAACCTTGGGTAATTCTCGTGCTCTCAATGCTATCTTTAATGGGATTGATAAAAATGTTTTCAGGCTTATAAACACATGCACAAGTTCCAAAGAAGCTTGGGAAATCCTTTATGTTGCCTATGAGGGAACCACTAAAGTGCGCGAGCAGAAGCTTCAGTACATCATTACGAATTTTGAAGCGCTCACCATGTTTGAAGATGAATCTATTGTCGACTTAAATGTGCGTATTCGAGATCTCCCCAATGAGTCATACTCTCTCGGCAAACCTATGACGGATGAAGACTCGGTCAGAAAAACCTTTTAGGGCATTATGTCCAAGATTCAATATGAAGATCACTGCCATAGAGGAGGTTCATGACCTTAAGACGTTGAAGTTTAATGAACTTATGGGATCCCTCATGACTTTCGTGCTATCTCTTCCCAAGATCGAGAAGAAACACAAAGGAATGGCTCTCAAAAGCTCTATCCTTGATTAGAAGAAGCATGTATAAAAAACTATGACATGGTTATGAAGAGATTCAGCTAGATGATCGGGAAGAATGTCCTTCAAGATGTCAAAGACAACTTTCAGCAAAGGTTCCAGAAGAATGGAAATTTTCACAGAAATGGCAAAGGTGGTGAACGCTCTCACAAGACTGCTGGAAAAAGGGAAATGTATAAAGTGCCATGAGTGTGAAGGCTTTGGGCATATTCAGAAAAAGTGTACTCACTTCTTAAAAAAGAAGAAAAAGGGTTACAATGTCACTCTCTCTGATGAAGAAGAAGAAAATAGTGACTCTGACCAGATAAGCAATTTTGTTGCTTTCACAACTTCTATTCCTATTCATAACTCTGAATCCTTTGATGGAGTTGCTGGTTCCTCAAAGAAAATTATTATTGATGATGAACTTTCTGATGATGCTATGAATGATGGTTATAATGTCTTACATACTAAATGGGTTGAAGAGTCTCAGGTTCTTGACAAGCAAAATGCTCTCATCCTTGCTCTTACTGAAGATAAGGCGAGGCTCTTGGAAACCATTGTTGATCTAAAGCACGAAGCCAGCCGCTTAAATGGGGAACTTGACCAGATGACAAAATATGTTAGGATGTTGAACTCTGTCACCGACAGCCTTGATAAAATTCTCACTGTTGGAAAGTCTGCAAAGAACATGAAGAGGCTTGGGTATACTCACTGTGCTTCCACGTCTCATACAACTTTTGTCCCTCAAAAGTCTGCTACCCTGATGCCGCGCATGTTGGAATAGATCTAGGGTTTAAGAAAAGATTATCGCTTCTAGCAAGCGGCGGAATATAAAAATTTCTTTAAAAACTCGTAAAACCTTTTACTACATAGACAAAGTGCATGAGTGTATAATTTAAAATTTTAAAACTACTTCGAGTTTTCACTCGGTATCAACCATGAATGGAGCTTGAGCGTTGAGAAGCCTTAGGAAGGTTGAATCGCTCGTCTCCCCACTCAGCTCGCCTCCTACTAGCCTTCTTGAACCTGTGAGTAACCACGAACGTTTTTACCACTAGAGTCTTTCGAGTATGGTTAGGATTTAGTGTGTGGGCACTTTTAAACACTATGACTCAAGAACTTGTCTTGGAGCCAAAGAGCTGAAACAAAAAACTAGGTCTAATGAGGAGATAGGTACCAAAACAAAAGAACAACAAGAGAGATAGGGAGAAAGAGAGGGCGGTCACTTTTCTAGAGAGAGAGGCTCTCAATCTCTAAAATTGTGTGTTGTGAATTGTGAATGAGGTGGGGTATTTATAGGAAGATGTTTTCCCTTGAAAATGTACTTTCCTCTTTTCCATTGAATATTACATATTCATGAGCAAATCATTGTTTCCTCTTTTACATCATGGGCGTGCAACATCTTTGCTTCAAGCCTTTGATTTGTTTCCTCATTTGTTTCCTCTCTCTTTGGCCGCCCAACATGTTTCCTATTAGAGGAAATTTGTTTCCTCTTTTTCTTTTGGCAAGTCTTCATACATCAATGCACAAAATAAACTCTCTTTCTCCCTTATGCTTCGACGGTTTTAAGGCTTCTAGAACATGCTTCTAGATGTTTCTATATTTTTTCATGACAATATAAGAATAGCCCATTTAGAATATTCACATAAAATTTCATGAAATGAAATTCAATCCTCAAGGCCCAATTCTTTAATGTGGCCGTGTGACATGAATTCTTTGTCATCATACGGCAATGTCAAAAAAACTTATTTATTGACATTCATACCATCCTATGTCCAAATAGACAAAATTACCCTTTAGACAATTTTCGTAAAACTAGTCTAGTTCAACATTTGAACTTGTTTTGACTTAGCTTTCTTGTTTAACTAATCCAACTCTAATGACTTGTGGTAGTGACCTCATGGATCCAAATTAACAAAGCTTGAGCTAGCATACTTGGACTCAAACGTTCACAAACATTTTCCAAGTTTTACCCTTCATGAATATCATCAACTAGATGGGATTTACAAAATTACCATTTTGCCTGTCTAGTTGTTATTTCCTCAACTCCTTTGTCGCTTGTGAATAAGTTAGAAACAATGTATTGACGAGGAGCTAACAAGACACATTGATTCATCGAAAATAGTCATGACTCAATTTGGACACTGGCCAATTCATTTATTCGCATTCCAAGGAACAAAGCATGAGGTGATATACATTGCATTTCAACACTCTTGTACATGAATTCCATATGTATGAGACCTTCACAAAGTTGTTCATGAATTCAAATGAGAATATGTAAGCTATGAAATGACATGTCTCATTTCAGGATTGAGGTAAGCATGATGCAATTCATACATAGTGACTCCGAGACAGAAGAGGTTAAATGGTTTGTTCTTATTCTGTCTCTAGAAGTGCACTGGTCAATTCAGTACCTTCAGAAGATACCTAGGATGAACTATAGAGTCTCCAACTCTCTATGTCTCATAACCAGACATAATAGATTCTCCTAACAATCATACTGAGATCAATAGCCCTTTGAACCTTAGATTGTGAATATACTGTTTCAAGCAAACCATGAAGAGTTTGTTGATGCAAATCTATATTTGACTCTTCATTTGTTGTTAGGTTTGTTTAAGGACTAAAGACTAAGGTTTATCATTAAGCTTCAAACAAACAAGGAAGAATGAATGAAAGTTTCAACTATTTATTAATTATTCAATAGTTACAAGCAAGAGTCTTTGTTAGACTTTATTACATCAAATGCATATGAGTAAATAACTATTACTCTTCTTATGGGCACCAATACCAACAAACTCCCACTTGACTCAAAGAAGACGTGATTAGTCCTTCATCCCCAATCCCTCCCGATGATGGTCGAAGACTTTGCTGGCAAAAGCCTTGGTGAATGGATCTACCATGTTGTCCACCGTCGCGATCTTCTTCACCTCCACGTCTCCGTGCTGCACGATCTCTCGAATCAAATTGTATTTCCTCTCAATATATTTAGAGCACTTATGGCTTTGAGGTTCCTTTGAGTTAGCGACAGCCCCACTATTATCACTATTATCACATATTCTGCTTCCATTGTGGAGTCAGCAATGCAAGATTGCTTGATACTCGTCCAAACCACAGATCCACCATTTAGGATGAACACAGATCCTGAAGTGGATTTCCTAGAATCCTTATCCGCTTAAAAATTGGAATCAGTATATCCCGTCATATTCAGGTCAGTACCTGAATATTTAATCATCAAGTTCCTAGTTCTCCTAAGATACTTAAGAACATGCTTAACAGCAATCCAGTGCTCGGGTCCAGGGTTGGATTGAAAACGGCTTACTACGCCAACAGCAAAGCAGATAACTGGTCAAGTACAAAGCATAGCATACATGAGACTTCCCACGGCTAAGGCGTAAGGAATTTTTCTCATGTCCTCAATCTCTTGTGCACTCTTGGGAGACTGATCCTTAGAGAGTGAGACTCCATGCCTATAGGGTGTTTGGCCCTTCTTGGAATCTTGCATCGAGAAGCGATCCATCACCTTATCAATATAGGATGCTTGAGAGAGCGACAAAGTTCGGTTCTTCCGATCTCGAAAGATTTAACTGTTGTCAATGGTGCCCACAAGAAGAGTTGTAGTTTCTAATTATGTACATTTGTTGTAATATAGTCTCACGAAGACTCTTGCTTGTAACTGCTTATTTATTAACCCCAGGTTCCCGTGGAGGTTGCTCAATCGACAAACTACCCGCCTGACGGAGAGGCCACCGATGGGTCGGGCGTCCCTCCACCCGAGATCGATGAGGAGCAGGTCGATTTTGGTTTCGAGTAGCTAGTTTTATTTTGATTTCTCGCGCACTTGTTTAGCGCTTGTCTTCTTTGATGCTTTCCTTTCGGATATTTGTTGCATTCTTTTTCTTTTTGTTGGGTTGTTCCTGTAACATTGGCCGTTTTTATTAAAGCTTTTCCGGTTTGTCATGCGTCTTATCTTCTCGATTTACTATGTTTAGCGTGGTCGATTCGCGCAATCCGGCTAGTGCGTGTCTCACGGACCTCGGTTTACTATGTCTAGCGTAACTGGTCTGCACAGCTTAGCGCCATACTTTGTGGCGAGGTTACCTATGGACGTTGGCTAGACCAACTTCATCCGGTGGGCGAGAGCCTTTGAAACCCATTGGTGACTCGCTGCCTCTCGGCGCACGAGCTGGGCGGCTAGCGGGCCTCTTTCATGGCGTGTACGCTACCTGTTGGCGTGCGTGTTATGTGCCAGGATGGGCTTGAAGTAAGCGCATCTCCCAGCGAGCGTGGTACCTGTCGGTACACGTATCGCATTTTGGATTTTGACTGCTGTCTTAGGATCAGCAGTCCGGTGCGCGGATGCGACCTGTTGACGACTCGCTACCTTTCAGCGTACGAGGCGTGGAATCGTGCGAGAGCGTCGCATGAAAGATGTATACCTGTTAGCTGTCTTAGGGTCAGCAGTCCGATGCGCAGATGCGACCCGTTGATGACTCACTACCTTTCGGTGTGCGAGGCGTGGAATCGTGCAAGAGCATCGCACGAAAGATGTATACCTGTTAGCCGCCCGAGTTTCTTGTGTACTCATAGAGGAGACTAGAAATTATAACAACGCATAACAAGGCTTTTAAGGTGAAATGTAATCCCATTATCATGTCAAAGAAATTAAAATTACACCCCTTGGCCATTGGCCTTATTCAAACTCGATATTGTCACTTAACAAAATTGGAAATAAAACAAGAAAAGCATAAAGAGTCGAGAGCGGGCTTTTATTGGTAGTATTGCCTCAGATGCTCGGCGTTCCATGGATGAGTGAACACGAGCCCTTCTAGGTTCTCGAGCTCGTATGTGCCGCCGTGTATGGCTCGGCGCACACGATACGGGTCTTCCCAGGTGGGTATTGCTTCTGACATAGTTGAAATTCTGCAAAACAATACACTCGTGAAGTAATGAAGAGAAGGCATCACAACTCTCGCTCACGTGTTTCTCTCAAGTACGATGATCACTCAATTTCGCTCGTGTTTACACTCAATATTATTGGCTTTTACCCTCTGATAAACTCACACTCTCTTGCCTCTTTCCACTCGAATCCTCTTTTGTTTCTTTTGAAACTAAAGAACGGTGATGAAAAAGGTAAACTAGTGATGTCCAAACGCGACCAACAAGAAAGAACAAACACAAACAATTGCGACACAAACACAAACAATTGCGACACAACGCACCAAACCAAAAAGATAGACATCACACTTTTTTTTAATCTGACTTTTTTTTTTATCTGTCTTTTTCTTTTTTTAAACTGACTCTTTTTTTTTGTATCTTTCTTTTCTTTGTTTTTTTTTTTTTAAATCTGACTCTTTTTTTTTCCTGGGAAAAGAACTTCAATAAAGAGGAACTAAGAAAAGGAACTAGGAAGATGGAAATAAACAACGAAAACTAGGAAATTCGGATGAAACTGGCAGAAACCTTTTGGGGACTCAAATCAATAGAAAACTGACTTTTTCGGATTCAAATACAGGGTTTACTAGTAAACCCTAAATCGATTCAATATTGCACAAAAAGATCTTTGATTTGATATATTAAACACCTAAATCCGATATCAAAATCAAAAGTTATGACGGTTTCAATTCTTACCTAAACACAATTTCGGGAATGACGATTTTTTTTAATAAAACAAAAAGGATAGATAAAACCTTGATGAACTCGATTAGCTCTGATACCAAATGATACAAACCACGCCAACAATGTGACGGTGACCCGGAACCAACGTTGGTGCCTTCGCAAACCAGGATCTCAAGTTCGATGACTCCGCGACCCAACGCCTAGAGAGACGCGAACCTTGGAATAATGAGGACGCCACAAACGAATGTGTAAGTTCGCTTGATAAGTCGGGGATGAACGCCACAAAGAATACCTTGATAAGTTCAGAAGTTTCTTCAAGAAACAAAGAGAATTCTCTCACTTTTTCATAAAAAAAACATAGTCTCCCATTCTCATTCATGAAACCTCCTTAAATAAGGAAAATACAAAGCAAATTCGGAGCTCCCTGTTGCCCTTGCCCTTGTGATTGGTCCCTTTGTTTGTTCCTCCTTGATGTCCGCATCACCAAGACTCCTGCCCCTTGCACCTTGGTGTTTTGGAACAACCCTCTGAGGACGAGGCTCCCGTCGGCGAACTTCCGAAGCTTGACCTTGGACTTGTAATACTTCTTGACCTTCCTCTTTTATGTGGTGAGGCGGGTAAGTGCGTCTGCCCTCTTCTTGTCTATGAGGTCCAGTTCGAGCCTCATTGCTTTGTCGTTGGCGTTTTCTTCGAATTCTTTGATGCGGAAACTCGGGAGTTTGGTCTCGATGGGAACCACGGCCTTGACGCCGAATGCGAGTACGAATGAGGTTTTACCGGTTGCATTCCGCGCGGTCGTTCGGTATGCCCACAAGACCGTAGGAAGCTCTTTGGCCCACGCCCCCTTTCTTTCCTCTAGCTTCTTCTTTAGGTTTTCCTTGATCGTCTTGTTGACTGGTTCGACTTAGCGTTGCCTTGAGGATGACGAAGGGAAGAAAAGGTCTTGCTGATTCCCAACTGCTCGCATATGTCACGGACGTGCGCATTGTCAAATTGTTTCCCATTGTCGGTCACGATTGATGCGGGGATCCCGAAGCGGCAGACGATGTTCTTCCATATGAAACTAGTCGTGTTCGCCTCCGTGATCTTTGCCAATGGTTCTGCCTCCACCCATTTCGTGAAGTAATCAATAGCTATGATTGCGTGCTTGTATTGTCGTGGGGCCGTAGGCAGCTCGCCGATAAGGTCGATTCCCCACTTCGCGAAGGGTCGAGGTACAATGATCGGGCATAGCGGCGCTGGTGCATGACGCGGGACGTGGGTGAATCTTTGGCATTTGTCACACTTATTGGACCACTCGTGGGAGTCCTTTTTCAAGGTTGGCCAAAAGTATCCAAGCCTTAGAAGTTTCAGAGCCAAAGATTATCTGGCGGCATGGTTCCCGCACAGCCCCTCGTGTACCTCGCAGAGTGCGTTCTTCGCCTCGACCTCGCTAGGGCATCGGAGGAGGGGCATCGAGTACCCTCTCTTGAATAGGGTGGACCCCTCATCATGTATTTGGGTGCTAAGCTTCTCAGCTTTCTCGCTTCCCCCTTGCTTTCGAGGACGACTCCTCGCTTGAGGTACTCCACGAGTGACGTCATCAATGATGGGGGTGGCACTTCGTCAATCACCCCTACGTTGCTTCTCAAGATGTAGGGTCGGGTCAACACTTCTATCGGGACATTGCCTTCTCCCTCTTCATCAATCCCCGACGCAAGGCGCGCCAGGACATTGGCCTCGATGTTCGCCTCGCAGGGAACTTGGACTATCTCGAACCATGATAGGGCTTCCAGGTTCTTCTGAGTCTTGGAAAGATATGCGATCATGCTCGGCTCCTTGGTTGCGTAGTCGCCCTTCACCTGGTTCACAATTAGTTGTGATTCGCAGTGGATGCGTAGGTTCCGGATTTCTAGCTTGTTTGCCAACTCCAAGCAAACGATCATTTCTTCGTTCTCCGCCTCATTGTTGGAGGCCTTGAACTCGAATCGCAAAGCGTACCTCAATTTTTTCCTATCGGGGTTTGTGAGTACGCTACCGGCGGCAGCCCCACGGGCATTTGATGCGCCGTCTACGTGCAAGTCCCAGACCGGCCCTATCGGGTCACTGGTCCTTTTCTTTGACGACCCGTCCTGGTCGTTCTCCTTGTCTTCCTTGTCTCCGTCTATTGGGGCGTGCTGGTGAATTCCGCCACAAAGTTGGCGAGGGCCTGGCCTTTGATAGCGGTTCTCGGTTGAAACTCGACTCCGTACTCGCCCAGCTCTTGGGACCATATGGCCATTCGTGACGAGGTCCCTTTTTGCAGAGCCTTTTCGATGGGATGTCCCGTGCGCACCACGATCGGCTGTGCTTGAAAGTAAGGGCACAATTTTCTCGCCCTCATGACAAGGGCGAGGGACAATCTCTCGATTTCCGGGTATCGAGTCTCGGCGTCGAGGAGAGCCTTGCTAACGTAGTAGACCGGCCACTGGACCTTGTCTTCCTCGCGTACCAGGACCGCGCTCACGGCCCTGTCGGAAACCGCGAGATAGACATACAAGGTCTCACCATCTTTCGGTTTTGCAAGGAACAGAGGAGAGATGAAGTAAGTCTTCATTTCGCGGAACGCCTTCTCGCACTCCTCCGTCCATACAAACCCGTCAGTCTTTTTCAATGCTTTAAAGAATGGTTGGCACCTGTCGGTGGCCTTGGACACGAATCGCGTTAGGGCGGCGATTCTTCCCGTCAAACTTTGCACTTCTTTAACATTCTATGGTGACCTCATTTCCAAGATCGCCTTGATTTTTTAGGGATTAGCCTCGATCCCACGGCGGCTCACCATGTAGCCCAGGAATGTCCGGACTTAACCCCGAAAGCGCACTTGTTGGGGTTGAGCTTCATTTTGTAGCGCCGCAGGATCGTGAACATTTCCCTGAGGTCTCGGACGTGGTTGTGAGCTTTGAGACTTTTGACCAGCATGTCATCCACGTAGACCTCCATTGTTTTGCCAATCTGGTTGGCGAACATTCAATTTACCAACCTTTGGTGCGTAGCGTCCGCGTTTTTGAGGCCATAAGGCATGACCTTGTAGAAATAGAGTTCGCGGTTCGTAACGAAGGTGGTCTTCATCTGATCCGGTTCGTGCATGTGGATCTGATTGTATCCCGAATAGGCATCCATGAAGCTTAGCAGCTCATGGCCCACCGTGGCATCCATGAGTTGTTCAATTCTTGGGAAAGGAAAGTTGTCCTTCGGGCAGGCCTTGTTGAGATCTTTGTAATCGATGTAGATCCACCACTTCTCATTTGGCTTCTTCACCATGATGACATTGGACACCCACTTGGGGTGCTCCGCCTCCCTAATGAAGTTGGCGGCGAGAAGCTTGTCAACTTCTTCACCAATGTCCTAGTATCTCTCCCCACTGAACGCTCGTCTCGGCTGGACACGTTCGGTCACTCTTTTGTCGTCATTGAGGTGGTGGACCATTATCTCGGGATCGATCCCCGGCATGTCGGCATGTGTCCACGCGAAGACGTCTTTGAACTCGTGGAGGAAGGCCGCAAGTTGGAGTCGGATCTCGGTCGGGAGCTGGGCGCCTACCTTGACTACTTGGTCGGGCTTGGCGTCGTCCAGCACAACAGGAACGAGGTCATCCGGTGTCTCCACCTTCCAACGCTCGACATCATCCCTTTGGTCCTGCTCCCCGAAGGTGCCTCCTTCCTCGATTTTGCATGGGAACTTGTCTCCGAGTTGGAAGACGGTGCTCACCATCTTTCCCTTCATCTTTCCATCCACCCCCTGGATGTAGCACATTCTCGCCAATCATTGGTCTCCCAACATTATGGTGATTCCCTTCTCAGTCGGGAATTTCATCATCAGATGGTAGGTGGAAGTTATGGCCTTCACCCGGTTGAGAGTCGGGCGACCTATGATGATGTTGTACGCGGACGGCTGATCCACAACCAGGGAAGACACAATATGGGTGACCTCGATCCCCCCAGGAGTTTCGAAGGTGACTGGGAGGTCGATGGTGCCCTCCGTCATGACCCTCTCCCCGGAGAAGCCGAAGAGTGGGGTCGAGATCAGAGTCGGTCTCAGCCCGATCAGCTTCATCCTATCCAGAGCTGATTTGAAGATGATGTCGGCCGAGCTGCCATTGTAAATCAGGATCCTCTAGACGAGGTTGTTAGCGACTGGGGCCGAGACGACTATCGCGTCATTGTGTGGGTGGAGCACTCGCACTGCCTCCTGGTTAGTGAAGAACATGGATTCAAAGGGGGCCGGAGGTGGAACCTCGTACGTGTGGTTGATATGATGGGATATCTTCCCCTGAGAGACTTCCCGTACGTACTTCTTTATTTGCGTGCTTGAGTCCCCAAACTCTGGTCCTCCAATGATCGAGCCCACAACATGCATTTGTGAGCACTCCGATTCAGTGTTCGCCGTTCAGTCAGTGACGATCACTATCGTCTGGCCCTTCCTTTCTTGTCGCGGGCGTTCTCCGCCCGATGCGGCCGTCCCGATCGTTTCTGAGGACGTATTATTTCATCTTCCCGTCTTGGATAAGGGCTTCAATTTGACGTTTGAGCTGGTAGCATTCGGACGTTAGGTGCCCGTGGTCTTGGTGGTATTCACAAAAATTTACTTCGATCCCGCTTCGCGGGATCCTTCGTGAGAGGAGCGGAGCTTCCTAGCTTATCGTGGTGCAAAGCCAGGATCCGCTCTTGCGGAGTGTTGAGAGGGGTGAATGTTGAAAACCTCCGGAAGCTGTCAACATGTGAGGGCCTTGGCCCGGGGAGGGAGCGACCGTTAGGGGTCTGGCCTCCTTGTTTCTCCTCTTTCGAGGGTCAGGGTGATCCCCGTCCTGATCATCGCGACGGCGACCACCTTGTCCCCTAGCTTTCCAGCCGTCTCGGCCATCGAGGTAGTCCTCGACCCCGATGTAAGTGCGGGCTCTTGACATGAGCTCCGCCATGTCCCTCGGGACCTTTCTAACAATAGACTTGAGGAAGTCACTCTTGCGAGCTCCCTCCGTGATTGCCGTGATGTCGTCCTTATCATTGAATCCTTCGACCTTGTGGGATTCTTCAGTGAAGCGAGCTAGATACTGCCTCAAGGTCTCGTCTCTTCCCTACCGGATGGACAGGAGGTATGTCTTTGATTTCTTATGTGCCACCAGAGTGGCAAACCGAGCAAGGAAGGCCTCTCGCAAGGCCCGGAAAAACGGGATGCTCCTCGGCCTTAGGCTTCGGAACCACCCAAATCCCGGCCTGGTGAGGGTCAGGCTGAAGACTTGGCACAGGGTGGCGTCCGACTGCCCCTGCATCGACATTCACGTCTCGTAATGCTGGATGTGGAAGTTCAGGTTCGTCCGTCCGTCGTAAGGAGGGAAGGACGGTAACTCAAAATTCCCTACGCATGGTTGTGCAAGGATTTGAGCGGCGAAGGGAGAGGATGATTCCTCGATCCAGCCGTATGGTCTTTGTCCTCCCGATTCCCTCATCTCGATAATCTGATTTTGTAGGCTTTGGATCATCGTCACCATGTCAAGCCCATTGGCTGGGCTGACCACCGGGGCCGCGGGAGTCGCATGTTGGCGTTCATTGGACGCTTGGTCCCCGGTGTTGGCCTGAGGTCGGCCAAGAGTGGTGGCAGGAAGTGCGTCCCTTCGGGAGTTGAGCCTTTGACGGAGGTCCTCTCCTCAGGAGTTCCTCTGAGCCGTCAAACGTTCCCTCAGGTCCCCGTTCTACGCTTGGCGGGGCGAGGCAACCCTTGGTCGGGTCACCCGGTGAGCGTCCCGGCTATCGGCCCCATCATCTCCAGGGGCAGCTCTCTCCCCGGCAGGGGGCCGTGTCCGGTCCTCGCGGAGGACGGCTTCGGGGTCGGCCGCCGGATCTTGGGGTTGGCTCTCGTTGTCACGAGGCTGCCCTCCTAGGCGGTGTGCGAGGTTTCTGAGGCCATACCTCAAGCCCGTTGCTCGGGTGCCTGCAGAAGTGGTCGGGACTTGACTCATCTTTCGATAGTCGTAAAGGTTGCAAGAAAAGAGGTTGGAAGCGAGAGCATTGTCAAGGTCGGGAGCTCCCCCCCTTCTAGCGCCAAAATGTTGTCGCTCATTTTCGGAAAACTATTCAGGAGCCCCAAACGGTTAGACCCAAGGCCGGACCAAGTGGTCGCGTTCGGGCTCGAACGTCTCGAACTCGGTATCCCGAGTTCTTCCTAGCTATGAATAATGTTTGCCTCGTCCGTCGTTGATCATGCGAAAGTAGGAAACGATGAACTACAAAGGGGAAACAGATGGGGTGCCTCTGTTTACTCTCCGACGCTCAACATTAGGAGGATTGAGGTGGAAGATAGAGGGTTTAGTGTTTAGAGGGCCAAAGCTTGAGAGAAACGAGTGAAGTACCAGTTCAGCAACGTTTCTGTACTCAATTTCGGATTACCTGACTCGAGGGGTCGAGCCTTTGTATTTATAGGCGACCAAGGAGCGTTTGAAGGCCCCTTGGCCGAGTGATGACCCAGGACCGGCCGAGTGACGGCCCAGGGCCGGCCGAGTGATGACCTAGGGTCGGCCATCGACCGAGTGACGGCCCTGGGTCGGCCATTGGCCGAGTAACGGCCCAGGGTCGGCCGAGTGACGAGTGACGGCCCTGGGCCGGCCATTGGACGAGTGACGGCCCAGGGCCGGCCGAGTGACGACCCAGGGCCAGCCATCGGCCGTGACGGCCCTAGGCTGGCCATTGGCCGAGTGACGACCCAGGGCCGACCATCGGCCGAGTGATGACCCAGGGCCGACCATCGGCCGAGTGACATCCCTAAGCCGGCAATTGGCCGAGTGATGGCCCTGGGCCGGCCTTTAGCCGAGTGATGGCCCTGGGCCGGCCTTTAGCCGAGTGATGGCCCAGGGCCGGCCGAGTGATGACCCAGGGCCAGCCATCGGTCGAGTGACGGCCCTGGGCCGGCCGTGTGCCGGGGGGAGGCCCGGGGCCGACCCTTATCGCTCTCATCGTCGCTTCACCCGGTCGAGACAGGCCGGTAACAGCTGCTACTCTAGATAACGTTGTTGGAATTGATCTAGGGTTAAGAAAAGATTTAACGCTTCGAGCAAGCGGCGAAAAATAAAAAATTTCTTTTAAACAAGTAAAACGATTTTACTAACCTAGACAAAGAGCAAGCACATTTTTATATTTAAATTAAAACTATTAAAGAGCATTACTCGTTTACTAACCTTTGTGAAGCTTGAACGTTGAGAAGCCTTAGGAAGGTTGAAACGTTCGTCTCCCCACGCAGCTCGTCTTTCTTCGTTCTTCGGGAACTCGAGTAACCACCAAAGTTTCTATCACATAAATCACTCGAAATAAGAAGGAATTAGTGTGTGAGCACTTTTAGACATGACGACTCAAAAACAAGTCTAAGAGTCGAATAGCTAAAACAATAGGTCAAGTGTGGACCTAGGTGCCAAAACAAAAACGAAAAGAACTAGAGAGAGAGGGAAATGGGGCGGCCAAGTCTAGATAGGGAAGCTCTCAGTCTCTAAAACTTTGGGATGAGAAAACAATGAGAATGAGGGCCCTATTTATATGAGAGAAATTACCTTCAACAAAGTAGTTTCCTTTTCCATAGAATATCACATATTCATGAGCAAATTTTCCCTCCTTCTCTCTAAGTCACACGGCCAAGGCTAGTCTTCTAGAAGCCTTGGATTTGTTTTCTCTTTTATCTTTGCTTCTCCCTTGACTCTTGTTGGCCGAACCCTTACTTTCCTCATAGAGAAAATTTGTTTCCTTTTTTTTTTTGGCATGTATCTTCACACATTAATGCACAAAATTGGCTCTCTTTAATTGGACGTGTAGAAGGCTTCTAGAAGGACCTTCTAGATGTTTCTTCATTTGTTCATGACAACATAAGAAAAGCCCATCAAGAATTTTCAAGTAATATTCCATGAAATGACATTAATCCTCAAGGCCCAAATTCCTTAACTTGGCCGAGTGATATTTTTCATCATTTGACAATGTCAAAAAATTCATTGACATTCATTTCATCCTATGTTAAAGTTGTCTATTTTCGTAAAAGTTGTCTCGTTCTTGTTTCTACTTAGCTTCTAGTTTAACTAATCCTACTCGATATGAGTTCTGACAGTGACCTCATGGATGAAAATGAACAAAGCTTGAGCCAACACACTTGGACTCAAAAGTTCACAAACCTTTTCCAAGTTTAGCTTAATGTCAACAGACTACACTAAAGAGTTGACACTGATAATCTTTTGGTTCAAATGAATTTATTTTCTACTCAAGAATTCAACTAAATTGTGATGAGTGGATCCACTGAATATTATCTATGTTTACCCTTCATGAATATCATCAGCTAGTCGGGATTTACAAAATTACCATTTTACCCTTCTAGCTGTTATTTCCTCAACTCCTTTGTCGCTTGTGAATAAGTTAGAAATAATGTATTGACGAGGAGCTAACAAGTCACATTGATTCATCCAAAAGATTCATGTCTCAATTTGGAAACATGACAGTTCATTTATTCACATTCCAAGGAACAAAGCATGAGGTGATATACATTGCATTTCAGCAATCTTGTACATGAATTCCATATCTATGAGTTCTTCACAAAGTTACTCATGACATCTTCATAACTTAGTACTTCACAAATAGGTCATGTTCAGAATCACATAGTGAATCCGAACTCTGACTTTCTCAAATGAGAATACGTAAGCTATGAAATGACATGTCTCATTTCATAATTGAGGTAAGCATGATGCAATTCATACGTAGTGACTTCGAGACATAAGAGGTTAAATAGTTGGTTCTTATTCTGTCTGTAGAAGTGCACTGGTCAATTCAGTACCTTCATAATATACCTAAAAGAACTATAGAGTCTCCAACTCTCAATGTCCCATAACCAGACATCATAGATTCTCCTAATAATCGTACTGAGATTAATAGTCCTTTGATACTTAGATTGTGAATGTGCAGTTTTAAACAAACCATGAAGAGTTTGTTCATGCAAATCTACATTTGTCTCTTCATACGTTGTTAGGTTTGATTAAGGTCTAAAGACTATAGATTATCATAAAGCTTCAAACACACAAGGAAGAATGAATGAACGTTTCAACTTTTATTAATGATTTAACATTTACAAGCAAGAGTCTTCGTGAGACTATATTACATCAAATGTACATAAACATACACTACTACTCTTCTTGTGGGCACCATTGACAACAAACACCCACTTGACTCAAAGAAGAGGTGAATAGTCCTTCATGCCTAATCCATCCCGATGCTGGTCGAAGACCTTGTTCGCTAGGGCCTTGGTGAATGGATCTGCCAGGTTGTCCACCGTCGAGATCTTCTTCACCTCCACATCTCCGCGCTGCACGATCTCTCGAATCAAATGGTATTTCCTCTCAATATGTTTAGCGCGCTTATGGCTTCAAGGTTCCTTTGAGTTAGCGACAGCCCCACTATTCTCACAATAAAGGGTCATGGGCTCGTCGACGTTTGGAACGACATCCAAATACTTAAGGAATTTTTTAAGCCATACAGTCTCTTTGGATGCTTCACAAGCAGCCACATATTCTGCTTCCATTGTGGAGTCAGCAATGCAAGATTGCTTAATACTTCTCCACACAACAGCTCCACCATTAAGGATGAACACAGATCCCGAAGTGGATTTCCTGGAATCCTTATCCGCTTGAAAATCGGAGTCGGTATATCCCGTCATAGTCAGGTCAGTACCTGAGTATGTAAGCATCAAGTTCATAGTTCTTCGAAGATACTTAAGAACATGCTTAACAGCAATCCAGTGCTCGGGTCCAGGGTTGGATTGGAAACGGCTAACTACGCCAACGGCGAAACAGATGTCAGGTCTAGTGCAAATCATATCATACATGAGGCTTCCTACGACAGAGGCGTAAGGAATTTTCCTCATGTCTTAAATCTCTTGTGCAGTCTTGGGAGACTAGTCCTTAGAGAGTGAGACTCCATGCCTAAAGGGTGTTTGGCCCTTCTTGGAGTCTTGCATCGAGAAGCGATCCATCACCTTATCAATATATGATGCTTGAGAGAGCGATAGAGTACGAATCTTCGGATCTCAAAAGATTTGGATCCCCAGAATGTATGCGGCTTCTCCTAGATCCTTCATATCGAATTGCATTGCTAGCCAGACCTTAACCTCAAATAACTTACCCACATCATTACCTATGAGTAATATATCATCGACATATAGTACCAGAAACACAACCTTGGCTTCGTGTGTTAACTTGTAAACACACGGCTCATCTATTGACTGCTCAAAACCGAAGCTCTTCATAGTTTCATCAAATCTAATATTCCATGACCTAGATGCTTGCTTTAATCCATAAATGGAGTTAAGAAACTCACAAACCTTGGTCTCTTGACCTTCTTCCACGAAATCGTCTGGTTGAGCCATATAAATGCGCTCGTCAAGATTGCCATTCAGGAAGGCAGTCTTGACATCCATTTGCCAGATCTAATAATCGAGAGCTGCATCTATGGATAGAAGTATGCGGATAGATTTAAGCATCACAACTGGCGAGAAGGTTTCTTCATAGTCAATCCCTTCTTTTTGGGTATAACCCTTAGCCACTAGTCGTGCTTTGAACGTCTCGACGTTCCCATCCGGACCACTTTTCTTCTTGTATATCCACTTACACCCTATGGGTTTAACCCCTTCAGGAAGGTCAACAAGTTTCCAGACTTAGTTGACGTACATCGAGTGCATTTCAACTTTCATGGCGTCAAGCCAAAGTTTAGATTCAGAACAAGCCATCGCTTGGCTACAAGAAACAGGATCATCCATGTCAGAGACGGGTACGAGAGTGTCTCCATAAGACATGTACTTGTCATGCTTTTGAGAAGCTCTCCCACTACATCAAAGTACTACTTGACGAGGTTCTGATGAGTTAGGTTGTGTTTCAGTTGGGGTACGAACAGTTCTTCCAGATGAGGTAGATGTTGGAATCGATCTAGGGTTTGAGAAAATAATTAACGCTTCGGTAAGCGGCGGAATTTTAAAAAATTTCTTTTACAAGTAAAACAGTTTTTACTAACCTAGACAAGAGCAAGTACATGTAATTAAAAACCAATATGAGCTAGAAGTTTACTAACCTTTCTTGAAGCTTGAACTTTGAAGAAGCTTGTGGAAAGTTTGCAACGCTCGTCTCCCCTCGCAGCACGTCTCTCTTTCTTTCCTCGGCACCTCGAGCAACCACGAAAGTTTCTATCACTAAATCACTCGAAAAGAAGGAATCAGTGAGTGGGCACTTTTAAACACTACGACTTAAGAACGAGTCTCGAAGTCGCAGAGCTAAACACTAGGTCGAGTGAGGACCTAGGTGCCAAGACAAGAAAATATCGAAAATAAACTAGAGAGAGAGAGAGAGGATTTTCGGCCAAGTTCTAGAGAGAGAGTCTCTCAAATCTCTTAAACTTGGATGAATGAAATGTGAGGAATGAGGCTCCTATTTATAGGAGGAGGATTACCTTCAAAAGGTAGTTTCCTCTTTTCCTATTGCCTTGCACGTCCAACATGCCTCATGAAGGCTTAGGATTTGTTTCCTCATTTGATTTCCTCTTAGTTGGCCGAAAATGCACTTTCCTTCTTAAGGAAATTTGTTTCCCCTTTTTCTTTTGGCAAGTATCTTCATACATCAATGCACAAAATAAACTCTCTTTCCCACTATGGCATGAACGAAATTCAGCCTTATTTTCCTTGGGTTGGACGAAATTTGAGCTTCTAGAAGGAGCTTCTAGATGTTTCTTCATTTGTTCATGACAACATAAGAAAAACCCATTAAGAATTTTCAAGTAAAATTCTATGAAATGAAATTAATCCTCAAGACCCAATTACACTAATATGGCTGAGTAATATTTATTTCATTTGTCATCATATGACAATGTCAAAAAAAAATTTATTGACATTCTTTTCGTCCTATGTCCAAAAAGACAAAAAAAACCCTTTTGACAATTTTCGTAAAACTGTCTCGTTCTTGTTTTGACTTAGCTTCCAGTTTAACTATTCCTATCGATGTGATTCGTGACAGTGACCTCATGGACCCAAATGAACAAAGCTTGAGCTAAACACTTGGACTCAAAAGTTCACAAACCTTTTCCAAGTTTAGCTTAATGCCAACTGACTCCACTAAAGAGCTGACACTGAAAATCTCTCGGTTCAAATGAATTTGTTTTCTACTCAAGAATTCGACCTAATTATGATGAGCGGATCCACTGAATATTATCTATGTTTACCCTTCATGAATGTCATCAGCTAGTCGGGATTTACTAAATTACCATTTTACCCTTCTAGCTGTTATTTCCTCAACTCCTTTGTCGCTTGTGAATAAGTTAGAAACAATGTATTGACGAGGAGCTAACAAGTCACATTGTTTCATCCAAAAGAGTCAGGACTCAATTTGGACACTGGCCAGTTCATTTATTCACACTCCAAGGAACAAAGCATGAGGTGACATACATTGCATTTCAGCAATCTTGTACATGAATTCCATATCTATGAGAACTTCACAAAGTTACTCATGACAGACTCACAACTTAGTACTTCACCAATAGGCCTTGTTCGGAATCACATAGTGAGTCCGAACTTTGACTTTCTCAAATGAGAATACTAAGGTGTGAAATGGCATGTCTCATTTCAGGATTAAGGTAAGCATGATGCAATTCATACATAGTGACTTCGAGACATAAGAGGTTAAATGGTTTGTTCTTATATTGTCTCTAGAAGTGCACTGGTCAATTCAGTACCTTCGGAAGATACCTAGAAGAACTATAGAGTCCCCAACTCTCAATGCCTCATAACCAGACATCATAGATTCTTCTAACAATCATACTGAGGTCAATAGTCCTTTGACCCTAAGATTGCGAATATATCGTTTTAAGCAAACTACGAAGAGTTCGTTCATGCAAATCTACATTTGTCTCTTCGTAAGTTGTTAAGTTTGTTTATGGACTAAAAGACTAAGGTTTTATCATAAAGCTTCAAACAAAGAAAGAATGAATGAACGTTTCAACTTTATTAATGAATGAATAGGCAATTACAAGCAAGAGTCTTCGTAAGACTATATGACATCAAATGTACATAAATAGACACTACTACTCTTCTTGTGGGCACCATTGACAACAAACTCCCACTTGACTCAAAGAAGGTGTGAGTAGTCCTTTATGCCTAATCCCTCTCGATGTTGGTCGAAGACCAGGTTCGCTAGGGCCTTGGTGAATGGATCTGCCAGAGTTCTACTTCACCTCCACGTCTCCGCGTTGCGCGATCTCTCGAATCAAATGGTATTTCCTCTCAATATGCTTAGAGCGCTTATGGCTTCTAGGTTCCTTTGAGTTAGCGACAGCCCCACTATTATCACAATAAAGGGTCATGGGCTCGTCGACGTTTGGAACAATTTCCAAATACTTAAAGGAATTTTCTAAGCCATACAGCCTCTTTGGATGCTTCAGAAGCAGCCACATATTCTGCTTCCATTGTGGAGTCAGCAATGCAAGATTGCTTAATACTTCTCCACACAACAGCTCCACCATTAAGGATGAACACAGATCCCGAAGTGGATTTCCTGGAATCCTTATCCGCTTGAAAATCGGAGTCGGTATATCCCGTCATAGTCAGGTCAGTACCTGAGTATGTAAGCATCAAGTTCCTAGTTCTTCGAAGATACTTAAGAACATGCTTAACAGCAATCCAGTGCTCGGGTCCAGGGTTGGATTGGAAACGGCTAACTACGCCAACGGCGAAACATATATCAAGTCTAGTGCAAAGCATAGCATACATGAGGCTTCCTACGGCAGAGGCGTAAGGAATCTTCCTCATGTCTTCAATCTCTTGTGCAGTCTTGGGAGACTGGTCCTTAGAGAGTGAAACTCCATGCCTAAAGGGTGTTTGACCCCTCTTGCAGTCTTGCATCGAGAAGCGATCCATCACCTTATCAATATAAGATGCTTGAGAGAGCGACAGGGTCCGGTTTTTCCTATCTCGAAAGATTTGGATTCCCAGAATGTACGCGGCTTCTCCTAGATCCTTCATATCGAATTGCTTTGCTAGCCAGACCTTAACCTCAGATAACTTACCCACGTCATTACCAATGAGAAGTATATCATCGACATATAGTACCAGAAACACAACTTTACCTTCGTGTATTAACTTGTAAACACAAGGCTCATCTATTGACTGTTCAAAGCCAAAGCTCTTTACAGTTTCATCGAATCTAATATTCTATGACCTAGATGCTTGCTTTAGTCCATAAATGGATTTAAGCAACTCACAAACCTTGGTCTCTTGACCTTTATCCACGAAACCGTCTGGTTGAGCCATGTAAATGCGCTCGTCAAGATTGCCATTCAGAAAGGCTGTCTTGACATCCATTTGCCAAATCTCATAGTCGAGAGCTGCAGCTATGGATAGGAGTATGCGGATGGATTTAAGCATCGCGACTGGCGAGAAGGTTTCTTCATAGTCAATCCCTTCTTGTTGGGTATAACCCTTCGCCACAAGTCGTGCTTTGAACGTCTCGACGTTCCCATCAGGACCCCTTTTCTTCTTGTATATCCACTTACACCCTACGGGTTTAATCCCTTCAGGAAGGTCTACAAGTTTCCAGACTTTGTTGACATACATCGAGTGCATTTCAACTTTCATGGCGTCAAGCCAAAGGTTTGATTCAGAACAAGCCATCGCTTGGCTATAGGAAACAGGGTCATCCATGTCGGAGACGGCTACAAGAGAGTCTCCAAAAGACATGTACCTGTCAGGCTTTTGAGTAGCCCTCCCACTACGTCGAAGTACTACTTGACGAGATTCTGATGAGTTAGGTTGTGTTTCAGTTGGGGTAAGAACAGTTCTTACAGATGAGGTAGAAGCTTCCTCACCCAACTTTTCTTCAAGCACAATTTTGCTTCTAGGTTTCGCATCCTTCATAAAGTCCTCCTCGAGGAAACAAGCATTCGTGCTAACGAAAGTCTTATCGTCCTCGGGACTATAGAAAATGAAACCTTTAGTTTCCTTTGGATATCCCACAAACAGGCACAATTCTGACCTACTAGCCAACTTGCTAGTCTTTTGCCTTAGCACATGTGCAGGGCAACCCCAAATTCGGATGTGGCCCAAACTTACTTTACGGCCAGTCCATCTTTCATAAGGAGTACCAGGAACCATTTTAGACGGAACTTGGTTCAGAATGTAAGCGGCTGTTTCGAGGGCATATCCCCAAAAGGAAAGCGGGAGTGATGAGTAACTCATCATCGATCTAACCATCTCCATAAGAGTTCGGTTTCTTCTCTCTGACACTCCGTTTTGTTGAGGTGTGCCAGGTGCGGTAAGCTGAGAAGCGATACCTTCTTCTTTAAGAAAGTCATCGAACTCTCCAGACATATACTCACCACCTCGATCAGATCGAAGGGTTTTGATCACTTTGCCAGTTTGCTTTTCCACTAAAGCCCTAAAGACCTTAAATACGTTAAAGGTCTCGGATTTGTGTTTGAGCAAATAGACAAACCCATATCGTGAGTAATCATCAGTGAAGGTAACGAAGTATTCGTATCCTCCACGTGCCTGTTGGCTGAGCGGACCACATACATCAGAATGTATTAGTTCCAGCAACTCAGTGGCTCTTCGACCTTTATCAGAGAAAGGTCGCTTAGTCATTTTTCCTTCTATGCAGGATTCACAAGTAGGTAGTGAACCTATTGCAGAGGCTTGGAGTGGACCATCCCTCACAAGTCTCTTAATCCTTTCTAGACTGATATGACCAAGTCTTAAGTGCCATAGGTGTGTTGATTTTGTTAGATCGGAGGATTCAGAAAGTTTGATCCTCTTTGGCTCCCTAATTATATCATTATCTATTTCGGTGTCTAAAAGAGAAGGTTGAGTGGGATAGATGTAGAAAAGAGCATTCTTCATACATGCATCAGTGACAAAAGAATTATCAGGAAACGAAATACGAATTCCATTCTTAATGAACTTTAAACAATAATCTTGCTCACGAAGACGAGCAACGGATATTAAGTTCTTCCCAAAGGTAGGAACAAAATAAACATTATTCAAGTTTAAAGTGCGGTCTTCAAAAGACAGCGTCACGGATCCCACAGCCTTTGCAGACACCAGGCTCCCATCACCCCATTTGAAACAGAACTCGCCTTCATCTAAGCTTTTGGTTTTCTTGAAACCATTCAAGGAACAGCAAATATGGTTAGTAGCAGCAGAGTCAAGAATCCACGTTGATACATTATCAGCTACTAAGCATGCTTCGGTAACTAGTACAATACTATGTTCCTTTGCTTTGAGATAGGCGGGACAGTTCTTTTTATCGGCCTTGTAAGGTCTCTTCACAGTTCCAGAGGCGGAGGCTTTTTGCTCAGTAGCATGTGCCTCTCCTTGATTCCTCTTTCTCTTAGTGAGACCTACAGCAGTGTGAAGTTCCTCCATAAGCTTGGTAACAGTGTACTCTAGCTTGTTTATTGAGTAGTTCATCTTGGAGGTATCAAGAGATGCGGGGAGAGTTTCTAAGATCATATCTATGACATTCTTCCCATCATTCTCAGATCCTAGGATTTCCATTTTATTTAGAAAACTAATGATCGGTATCATGAAGTCTCCAACAGGAGTCCTAGCCTGCATATGACAGTTCATAAACTGTCGGACTGCTTGTAGCCTTGTTTGACGCCTTTGCCCTCCAAACATCTCAAGGAGATTGTAGAGCATGTTAGCGGCAGTCTCGATGTCACGATGTTGCTCTTTCAGCATATTGTTCATAGATGCCAAGATATAGCACCTCACAATCTCATCGGATCTAAGCCAGGCCGCTAAGGCGTCATTGTCCTCTTGAGTTGAATCATCATTCGTCAGAGGAGGACATGGGGTGGTGAGTACCCATTTGTGCTTGTTAACGGTAGGTATTATGTCGAGGTTACGTTTCGAATCTACGTAGTTTTAGTTTTCGAGGTTGATCGAGGAAAGAAAGATAGAGAGATGGTTGAGAGACATATTGCCTATATAAGTTGAAACAAGTTTATGATTAGTCTTTGGTTTAGGATTTAAGTTTTATTAAGACTTTTATAAAATCCAAAGGTGTTATAAACCAAACGATAATTTACTCCCTCAAGAGAAGGCCGCAAAAAATCTCCTTTTATAAGTAAATGACACATCATTAATGCTAAGCCAAGATGTCAATACATCTATTTTGACTAGCCACCTTGTAAATTGGTTTGATCACTCACATCCTTTCGCAGGGCCTCGAGGGAGGATTACTAGGGATTGAGCCTAAGTGTGCAACCAACCACTTAGTCCAAAAGATCAACTTTGAAAAACAATCCCCCAAGGGGAGGCCTTGCCATCATCGTCTCACTCTCGGACGTAGCTCATTGAGCAATGATCAGAGCAAAGCGCCCTTGAGTACTCTCATTTAAGAGAGGGCCACGAGGGTGACTCTTAGTCCGGCGACACTTGCACTTTTCATTAGTGTTGGGGATCGTGGGTTACAAACAACAAGTATAACCCTCCCACTTAGTTTTTGGAGTTGGTTCATCGACTCTTATAAGTTCGGAAACAAATTTCCTAGTTAGAGAGCGACAGAGCGGACAACTAGAAGAGAATCCTAGATCGACATGTTCAGAGTAGTATTAGTGCATAAAGGCACAAGGTACATACTCGATCTTTTCCTATTTTCTATTTCGGGAAAGTGCATGAGGGAAGTGTGAACTTCAACTCACTCGAACACTTGAAAGTTTGAGATTACACATCTTTTTATTTTTCGGCTTGTCTACAAGGAGACCTCCCACTCAAATTTTCAAGAGCATATAGATTTTGAACATATGTGATATAGATATAGTTTTGAAAAAACATTTTGAAAATTTATTTGATTTGGATGACAAAATATTTTCAAGTTTGAAAGTGAAAACGGTTTTTCAAAATTCAAACTAGTTTTGTAAAAATTCAATTTCAATTAAACTTTCAAAAATCAAAACATTTTAATCTTACACATCATGTTTATAATCATATGAAAAACATTTTTGCTCAAGAAAATTTTCTCATTAGAGTTCTATAACTCATGGTAGTGGGGTTTGAAAATCCGGATTTCTAAAAAACTGGAGTTTCAGACAGCCGCGCACCTCGGAGTAAAATCGCCATATCTGGCGGCTCCGATGTCCTTTTGAGCCGAAACCGGTGGCATTGGACAGAGGACAGACAGAGCTTTAATTTGATTCAAGAATCATTAAATTTAGATTTTTGAGTAGAGAGTTATGCCACTTTTAATGCGGGTTTACTCCAGCTCGAAGAAAAAGAAATAAATTAAAGCTTGGTCCTATTTAGGTGCGAAAAAGAATCAAGTGTAACGGAACGTTTTAAGATGTTGTTTAAAGCTTTTATTTGTGTTTTAATAGCAGGGTAATAACATAGAATAAAAGAAATAACAACAAGCATAAAACGAATACGGTAAATAAAAGAAACTAGAAAGACAAAGTAACTAGTCACAAAATTTACCGAAATTTCTCAAACCTTTAAAACACGTTTTTCAGTATAAAAAATTAAAAACTTTTAGAACTGATTCTAATGTGTTTTAAAAACATCCCAAACTCATAGAAAATCAACATGCTTTTTAATTTAAAGACATGAGCAATAAATTAAAAAAAAAATCTAAGATAACAATTCTAACTTTTCATAAAATTAGTAAACTTTCGAAAACGATTTTCAAGCTCATAATTTTAAAAACATGTACATGCTAATCTTTGACCATAGCTCTGATACCATTTGTTGGAATCGATCTAGGGTTTGAGAAAATAATTAACGCTTCGGTAAGCGGCGGAATTTTAAAAATTTTCTTTTACAAGTAAAACAGTTTTTACTAACCTAGACAAGAGCAAGTACATGTAATTAAAAACCAATATGAGCTAGAAGTTTACTAACCTTTCTTGAAGCTTGAACTTTGAAGAAGCTTGTGGAAAGTTTGCAACGCTCGTCTCCCCTCGCAGCACGTCTCTCTTTCTTTCCTCGGCACCTCGAGCAACCACGAAAGTTTCTATCACTAAATCACTCGAAAAGAAGGAATCAGTGAGTGGGCACTTTTAAACACTACGACTTAAGAACGAGTCTCGAAGTCGCAGAGCTAAACACTAGGTCGAGTGAGGACCTAGGTGCCAAGATAAGAAAATATCGAAAATAAACTAGAGAGAGAGAGAGAGGATTTTCGGCCAAGTTCTAGAGAGAGTGTCTCTCAAATCTCTTAAACTTGGATGAATGAAATGTGAGGAATGAGGCTCCTATTTATAGGAGGAGGATTACCTTCAAAAGGTAGTTTCCTCTTTTCCTATTGCCTTGCACGTCCAACATGCCTCATGAAGGCTTAGGATTTGATTCCTCATTTGATTTCCTCTTAGTTGGCCGAAAATGCACTTTCCTTCTTAAGGAAATTTGTTTCCCCTTTTTCTTTTGGCAAGTATCTTCATACATCAATGCACAAAATAAACTCTCTTTCCCACTATGGCATGAACGAAATTCAGCCTTATTTTCCTTGGGTTGGACGAAATTTGAGCTTCTAGAAGGAGCTTCTAGATGTTTCTTCATTTGTTCATGACAACATAAGAAAAACCCATTAAGAATTTTCAAGTAAAATTCTATGAAATGAAATTAATCCTCAAGACCCAATTACACTAATATGGCTGAGTAATATTTATTTCATTTGTCATCATATGACAATGTCAAAACAAATTTATTGACATTCTTTTCGTCCTATGTCCAAAAAGACAAAAAAAACCCTTTTGACAATTTTCGTAAAAATGTCTCGTTCTTGTTTTGACTTAGCTTCCAGTTTAACTATTCCTATCGATGTGATTCGTGACAGTGACCTCATGGACCCAAATGAACAAAGCTTGAGCTAAACACTTGGACTCAAAAGTTCACAAACCTTTTCCAAGTTTAGCTTTATGTCAACTGACTCCACTAAAGAGCTGACACTGAAAATCTCTCGGTTCAAATGAATTTGTTTTCTACTCAAGAATTCGACCTAATTATGATGAGCGGATCCACTGAATATTATCTATGTTTACCCTTCATGAATGTCATCAGCTAGTCGGGATTTACTAAATTACCATTTTACCCTTCTAGCTGTTATTTCCTCAACTCCTTTGTCGCTTGTGAATAAGTTAGAAACAATGTATTGACGAGGAGCTAACAAGTCACATTGTTTCATCCAAAAGAGTCAGGACTCAATTTGGACACTGGCCAGTTCATTTATTCACACTCCAAGGAACAAAGCATGAGGTGACATACATTGCATTTCAGCAATCTTGTACATGAATTCCATATCTATGAGAACTTCACAAAGTTACTCATGACAGACTCACAACTTAGTACTTCACCAATAGGCCTTGTTCGGAATCACATAGTGAGTCCGAACTTTGACTTTCTCAAATGAGAATACTAAGGTGTGAAATGGCATGTCTCATTTCAGGATTAAGGTAAGCATGATGCAATTCATACATAGTGACTTCGAGACATAAGAGGTTAAATGGTTTGTTCTTATATTGTCTCTAGAAGTGCACTGGTCAATTCAGTACCTTCGGAAGATACCTAGAAGAACTATAGAGTCCCCAACTCTCAATGCCTCATAACCAGACATCATAGATTCTTCTAACAATCATACTGAGGTCAATAGTCCTTTGACCCTAAGATTGCGAATATATCGTTTTAAGCAAACTACGAAGAGTTCGTTCATGCAAATCTACATTTGTCTCTTCGTAAGTTGTTAAGTTTGTTTATGGACTAAAAGACTAAGGTTTTATCATAAAGCTTCAAACAAAGAAAGAATGAATGAACGTTTCAACTTTATTAATGAATGAATAGGCAATTACAAGCAAGAGTCTTCGTAAGACTATATGACATCAAATGTACATAAATAGACACTACTACTCTTCTTGTGGGCACCATTGACAACAGTAGAAGCTTCCTCACCCAACTTTTCTTTAAGCACAATTTTCCTTCTAGGTTTTACATCTTTCATAAAGTCCTTTTCAAGGAAACAAGCATTCATGCTAACGAATGTCTTGTCATCCTCAGGACTATAGAATGTGAAACCTTTGGTTTCCTTTGGATATCCAACAAACAGACACAATTCTAATCTACTAGCCAACTTGCTAGTCTTTTGCCACAGCACGTGTGCAGGCCAACCCCAAATTTTGATGCGGCCTAGGTTTACTTTACGACCAATCCATCGTTCATAAGGGGTACCAGTAGCCATTTTAGATGGAACTTGGTTAAGAATATATGCGGCTGTTTGGAGGGCATATCCCCAAATGGAAAGAGGGAGTGATGAGTAACTCATCATTGATCTAACCATCTCCATAAGATTTTGGTTTCATCTCTCTGACACTTTGTTTTGTTGAGGTGTGCCAGGTGCGGTAAGCTGAGAAGCGATACCTTCTTCTTTAAGAAAGTCATCAAACTCTCCAGACATATACTCACTTCCTCGATCAGATCGAAGGGTTTTGATCACTTTGCTAGTTTGCTTTTCCACTAAAGCTGTAAAGACGTTAAATACGTTAAAGGTCTCGGATTTGTGTTTGAGCAAATAGACAAAACCGTATCTTGAGTAATCATCAGTGAATGTAACAAAGTATCCGTATCCTCCACGTGCCTATTGACTGCGTGGACCACATACATCAGAATGTACTAGTTCCAGTAACTCAGTGGCTCTTCGACCCTTATCGGAGAAAGGTTGCTGAGTCATTTTTCCTTCTATGCAAGATTCACAAGTAGGTAGTGAACCTATTGTTGGAATTGATCTAGGGTTGAGAAAAAGTTTAACGCTTCGAGTAAGCGGCGGAAAATAAAATTTTCTTTAAAACAAGTAAAACGATTTTACTAACCTAGACAAAGAGCAAGTACATGTAATTTAAAAATATAAACGAGCAATACGTGTTTACTAACCTTTGAGAAGCTTGAACGTTGAGAAGCCTTTGGAAGATTGAAACGTTCGTCTCCCCTCGAAGCACGTCTCTCTTCTTTCCTCGGAAACTCGAGCAACCACGAAAGTTATATTACAATAATCACTCCAGAAAGAAACGAATTAGTGTGTGGGCAATTTTAAACACGACAACTCGAGAACAAGTCTCAAAGTCAAAGAGCTAAAACACTAGGTCAAATGTTGACCTAGGTGCCAAAACAAAAACGAAAGAAAAACTTAGAGAGAGAGAGAGGATCGGCCAAGTCTAGAGAGAGAAGCTCTCAATCTCTAAAACTTTGGAATGAATCAAATGTGAAGAATGATGGCTCTATTTATAGGAGAGGTTTTACCTTCAATAAGGTAGTTTCCTCTTCTATAGAATATCACATATTCATGAGTAAATATTTCCTCTTTCTCTTCCTCATTTGGGCGGCCAAGAGAGCTTCTAGAAGGCTTGGATTTGTTTCCTCTTTTGCTTCCCTCTAGCTTGTTGGCCGAATTCCCTCTTTCCTTAAGGAATAAATTTGTTCCCTCTTTTTCTTTTGGCAAGTATCTTCATACATTAATGCACAAAATAATCTCCCTTTTTCTTTGGGTGTTGGGCGGCCAAGAGCATCTAGAAGGAGCTTCTAGATGTTTCTTCATTTGTTCATGACAACATAAGAAAGGCCCATTAAGAATTTTCAAGTAAAATTCTATGAAATGAAATTAATCCACAAGGCCCAATAAACTTATCATGGCCGAGTATTAATATGTCATCATATGACATTGTCAACAAATTTATTGACATTCATTTCATCTTATGTCCAAAAAGACAAAAATACCATTTTGACAATTTTCGTAAAACTTGTCTCGTTCTTGTTTTGACTTAGCTTCTAGTTTTACTATTCCTACTCGATATGATTTGTGATAGTGACCTCATGGATCCAAATGAACAAAGCTTGAGCTAAAATACTTGGACTCAAAAGTTCACAAACATTTTCCAAGTTTAGCTTAATGTCAACTGACTCCACTAAAGAGTTGACACTGGGAATCTCTCGGTTCAAATGAATTTATTTTCTACTCAAGAATTCAACTAAATTATGATGAGTGGATCCACTGAATATTATCTATGTTTACCCTTCATGAATATCATCAGCTAGTCGGGATTTACAAAATTACCATTTTACCGTTCTAGCTGTTATTTCCTCAACTCCTTTGTTGCTTATGAATAAGTTAGAAACAATGTATTGACGAGGAGCTAACAAGTCACATTGATTCATCCAAAAGAGTCATGACTCAATTTGGACATTGGCCAGTTCATTTATTCACATTCCAAGGAACAAAGCATGAGGTGATATACATTGCATTTCAGCAACCTTGTACATGAATTCCATATCTATGAGATCTTCACAAAGTTACTCATCACATCTTCATAACTTGGTACTTCACCAATAGGCCCTATTTGGAATCACATAGTGAGTCCGAATCTGACTTTCTCAAATGAGAATACGTAAGTTATGAAATGGCATGTCTCATTTCAGGATTAAGGTAAGTATGATGCAATTCATACGTAGTGACCTCGAGACATAAGAAGTTAAATGGTTTGTTCTTATCTTGTCTCTAGAAGTGCACTGGTCAATTCAGTACTTTCGGAAGATACCTAGAAGAATTATAGAGTCTCCAACTCTCAATGTCCCATAACCAGACATCATAAATTCTCCTAACAATCGTACTGAGATCAATAGTCCTTTGATCCTTAGATTGCGAATATATTGTTTTAAGCAAACCATGAAGAGTTTGTTCATGAAAATTTACATTTGTCTCTTCATATGTTGTTAGGTTTGTTTATGGACTAAACACTAACGTTTTATCATAAAACTTCAGACAAGGAAGTTTGAATGAACATTTCAACTTTTATTAATAAATAAGCAATTACAAGCAAGAGTCTTCGTGAGACTTTATTACATCAAATGTACAAAAGTAAAGACTACAACTCTTCTTGTGGGCACCATAGAAACCAAACTCCCACTTGACTTAAAGAAGATGTGTGTAGTCCTTCATGCCTAATCCCTCTCGATGTTGGTCAAAGACCTTGTTCGCTAGGGCCTTGGTGAATGGATCTGCCAGGTTGTCCACCGTTGAGATCTTCTTCACTTCCACGTCTCCACGCGTCACGATCTCTCGAATCAAATGGTATTTCCTCTCAATATGTTTAGAGCGCTTATGGCTTCGAGGTTCCTTTGAGTTAGCGACAGCCCCACTATTATCACAATAAAGGGTCATGGGCTCGTCGACGTTTCGAACAACTTCCAAATACATAAGGAATTTTCTAAGCCATACAGCCTCTTTGGATGCTTCACAAGCAGCCACATATTCTACTTCCATTGTGGAGTCATCCATGCAAGATCGCTTAATACTCCTCTACACAACAGCTCCACCATTAAGGATGAACACAGATCCCGAATTGGACTTCCTGGAATACTTATCCGCTTGAAAATCGGAGTCGGTATATCCCTTCATAGTCAGGTCAGTACCTGAATATGTAAGCATCAAGTTCCTAGTTCTACGAAGATACTTGAGAACATGCTAAACAACAATCCAGTGCTCGGGTCCAGGATTGGATTAAAAATGGCTAACTACACCAGTTACGAAGCAGATATCAGGTCTAGTGCAAAGCATAGCATACATGAGACTTCCTACGGTGAGGCGTAAGGAATTTTTCTCATGTCCTCAATCTCTTGTGCAGTCTTGGGAGACATGTCCTTAGAGAGTGAGACTACATGCCTAAAGGGTGTTTGATCTTTCTTGGAGTCTTGCTTGAGAGAGCGACAGAGTCCAGTTCTTCCTATCTTGAAAGATTTGCATCCCCATAATGTATGCGGCTTCTCCTAGATCCTTCATATCGAGTTGCTTTGCCAGCCAGACCTTAACCTCAGATAACTTACCCACATCATTACATATGAGTAATATATCATCGACACATAGTACCAGACCTAGATGCTTGCTTTTATCCATAAATGGACTTAAGCAACTCACAAACCTTGGTCTCTTGACCTTCTTCCACGAAACCGTCTAGTTGAGCCATATAAATGCGCTCGTTAAGATTTCCATTCAGGAAGGCAATCTTGACATCCATTTTCCAGATCTCATACTCGAGAGCTGCAACTATGGATAGAAGTATGAGGATGGATTTAAGCATCGCGACTGGCGAGAAGGTTTCTGTTGTCGCACAAAAATGAACAAGTGATCGCACCCGGGCCAAAAGTGTGAACTCGAAAGTCTCGAGCTGGGTTTTCTCCGATCAACTCACCTCTTAGAGGAGGAGAGGGGTGAGGAGGAGGAGTGACCGTGCCTTTTGTGTAGGCTGCCTACGTACCCGTGTCAATAGGTATCAGGTCAGAACGTAGTTCAGAGCATATGTAACGCACAATGAGGCACGAAGCCTGGAGGAGAGGCGTACTCGACGAAGGAGATAGAGCGCAGAGGAGTCCTCGGCGACGTCTCAGAACTTCGGAGATCGCGGATGCGTCTAGTGTGTTAGACGCGTAGGGGATTCTCAGTGGAGAACCCTAGGAGCGTGCCTGGGCACTAGCTTTGGCGTTCGATCAGAGGGAGCGACGTCCGAGAGTCCCCGAGAGTGCTTTGAAACCTCTGAGAACGGGAGAAACTTGTAGAAAGCGCTTCAGGCCAGAGATGGCATCATGAGAAGCAGAGGAGAACGATAATTCGAGCGTATCGATTGGAATGAATTAGCATGGCTTCCCCCTCAATGAGAGGGGGTATTTATAGTTGTTCGAGGAGAATGACTCGACTCGAGGAGCAAGACTCGACTCGAGGAGAGTGACTCGACTCGAGGAGCAAGGCTCAACTCGAGGAGAGTGACTCGACTCGAGGAGCAAGGCTCGACTCGAGGAGCTGAGAGTTTGGCACGAGGACCTGCCAGTCGACTCGTGACAGAAGTCTCGCCGTTCTTCAAGACCTCCGGCCTGAGCATCGGCCCTTTGAACGGTGTATCTTCTCGGCATCTCGGGTTTTCCGAAAACGACCGGCAACATTAGCCCCCCAAGTTCATCGCTCGGGAGGCCCCGGGCGGTGAACTTTTAGTTGTTTCCACGGGGTGTTTGAGGAAAATTTATTTCCCAGAGCTTCGCCGTCGCGAAGCCTTTGTGATTATAAAGAATATTCTCACTATTGCGTGTGCTCTCTCTCTCGCTTTTCCTCAATCTCAACATGATTGTGTGATCAACACGTTGAGGAGGATCCAAGCAGATAAGAGGCGTAGCTCAACGTGGGCGAGGCGGACGCGATCGCATCCATCGCTCTAGCCCCGGAGCCACGGGGACATGCGCGCGCAAGTAGGGCATGCGTATGTGCAGAGGCGGACCGGCGTGTCGCGGCTTGTTGATCTTTTGGGGAAGTCTCGCCCAAGTCTTTCTTCGATGGCGTTTTGTTTGAATATCTTCAAGCCGGAGTCCATGGGACTCGACGGTGACTAGCAGGGCAACGATTGCGTAATCGTGACCTATTAGGGGAAGATCATTGCATCCGTCTCGGCCAGCTTGGAAGGCGACTGCACTTTTGCATTTCGCAAAGGCGTGCTCATCCGAGGTCTCGGAGATGGAGGTTGATTCTGCGGGCCGTTGCTTCGAGAAGGCGGAGTGGTACCTTATGGAAGGCTCTGCCGCTCCGGATGGCTTCGACTGCTCGGAGATCAATGCTCAAAGTTTGATCGCGCATCAAGCATAAGTCGGTCTCACGGGGCATCTGCCATTCCAGCTTTGGTGATGCTTCTCCGTCTGCGTTCAGAAGATCGACCCTTATTCCCCATACGTGAGTGCGGGTCTCTGTTGTGGCCTTTGGAGCAGTGTTACTCCGATTCTGGCTGACTTTTCTGCCGGTGCGGAGGCAGATAGTTTTCGTTGAAGACGTGAAAGTACATCGTAACGAGTAGCAATGTGGACATCTTCTATCATAGTGTTTTTGACGCCCAAAGGGTACATTTCCCTCTGTTTGTCTTTTCGTTTTGTTTTGCAATAGTCTTGCTTTGGCTAGCATGTTCTTCAAATCGTTTCAGGTGCTTGCTCGAGGAGCGGGACTCGACTCGAGGAGAATGGCTCGACTTGAGGAGCAAGGCTCGACTTGAGGAGAGTGACTCAACTCGAGGAGCGAGGCTCGACTTAAGGAGAGTGACTCGACTCGAGGAGCGAGGCTTGACTCCAGGAGAATGACTCGACTCGAGGAGTGAGGCTCGACTCGAGGAGAATGACTCGACTCGAGGAGCAAGGCTCGACTCGAGGAGAGTGACTCGACTCGAGGAGCAAGGCTCGACTCGAGGAGAGTGACTCGACTCGAGGAGCAAGGCTCGGCTCGAGGAGAATGACTCGACTCGAGGAGAATGACTCGATTCGAGGAGCAAGGCTCGACTCGAGGAGAGTTACTCGACTCGAAGAGCGAGGCTCGACTCGAGGAGAATGACTCGACTCAAGGAGCGAGGCTCGACTCGAGGAGAGTAACTCGACTCGAGGAGCAAGGCTCGACTCGAGGAGAGTGACTTGACTCGAGGAGCAAGGCTCGACTCGAGGAGAATGACTCGACTTGAGGAGCAAGACTCGACTTGAGGAGAATGACTCGACTCGAGGAGCGAGGCTCGACTCGAGGAGAATGACTCGACACGAGGAGCAAGACTCGACACGAGGAGAATGACTTGACTCGAGGAGCGAGGCTCGGCTCGAGGAGAATGACTCGACTCGAGGAGAGTGTCTTGACTCGAGGAGCGAGGCTCAGCTCGAGGAGATTCTACACGATCTCATTCGTCACCTGGGACTCTTCCAGGAGGAGCTTGCTCGAGCGAATCTCAGCTAGCTCAGGCTGAGCAAGGTTCTTGCTCAAAGGCGGAGTTCGTGAGTCCTTGCGAGTAGCTTCAATTAACTCGCATGGAATGGGGAGTCTCCGAAGGCGAGTGTGATCGCGCTCAGTTAGCGGTGGCGCAGATGGCATGAAGTGCGCCTAGTATGGCGGTTCAGGTGCGTCTTGTTGTTGGCCCGTCTAGGGCCAACGGAAACAAGGGCATCTCTTCGACCCACATGGCTAGTACGAGGTCTTGGGCGGCGAAACCCCGACTCAACCAGGAGCCGGCCCAAACCAATGGCCAAGTCAAAGCCCAGCCATGGGCCGAGTCAATGGCTCACTCGGCCATTGGCTGGGTCAAATGGCTCACTCGGCCATTGGACAGTTCACTCGGCCAATGGCCGAGTGAACCCTTCAGCCACCAAGGCAGTTCACTCGGCCATTGGCCGAGTGAACCTTCCAGCAGTTCACTCGGCCAATGGCCGAGTGAACCCTTCAGCCACCAAGGCAGTTCACTCGGCCATTGGCCGAGTGAACCTTCCAGCAGTTCACTCGGCCAATGGCCGAGTGAACCCTCCAGCCGCCAAGGCAGTTCACTCGGCCATTGGCCGAGTGAACCTTCCAGCAGTTCACTCGGCCAATGGCCGAGTGAACCATCCAGCTGCCCCTGCAGTTCACTCGGCCATTGGCCGAGTGAACCTTCCAGCAGTTCACTCGGCCAATGGCCGAGTGAACCATCCAGCCGCCCCTGCAGTTCACTCGGCCATTGGCCGAGTGAACCTTCCAGCAGTTCACTCGGCCAATGGCCGAGTGAACCTCAGCCGGCCCAAGCTTTTCACTCGGCCAATGGCCGAGTGAACCTCACCACCATGTTCACTCGGCCATTGGCCGACCCGGCCACTCAATGGCCGAACCAAGCAAGTTCACTCGGCCAAGGGGGCTCCCAACCACCCCTTGGCTGCCTATAAATACAAGGGTCCTTCCCTTGACCCAGGTAATCCATTCTTGAGTACTGAAACGCTGCCGAACTCGTACCTCGCTCGTTTCTCTCAAGCTTTGGCCTCTAAACACCCCTAAAACCTCTATACTCCACCTCAATCCCACTAATGTTGAGCGTCGGAGAGGTAAACAGGGGCACCCCCCCTGTTTCCCCTTTGTAGTTCACGTGTTCTCTACTCCTTTTCAGGTACTCTGACGAACTCAAGGGACATCCACAGCTAAGGGACGACTTGGGGTACCAAGTCCGACACGCTCGAGTCAAGATGAGACCACTTGGTCCGGCCTTGGGTCTAACCGTCTTTGGCTCCTAAATAGTTGTCCGAAAAACAGCGACAACATTTTGGCGCTAGAAGGAGGGGACCACCGACCTTGGCACGCTCTCCCTTCCATTCCACATTTTCACCACTTCTACGACCCTCGAGAGATGAGTCACCTACCCACTACCTCCGCGGGTACTCGAGCGACGAGCTCGAGGTACGGCCTCCGACTCCTCGCACACCGTCTTGAAGGGCAACCTCGCGATAGCGAGAGCCAGCCCCAAGACTCGGTGAACGACCCCGAGGCCGAGCTCCGAGAGGACACGGCCCGGCGGCTCGCGGAGCTCCTTGACCGTCCCAGCGTTGACGGCTCCCTCATCGCCGATCTCCTCGGCTACGACGTCGAGGATCGATCTGCTCAGGATTACTCCGACCCCGAATACGCGGAGGAGTCGAGGACCGACGAGGCCACCCCTAGCCTCGCTCAAGCGCGACCCGAGAGGGCCAATGGTGCGTTGGCCGATCCTTTGTACCCGGCGCGACAACAGGCACGGTCACAGTCCCGGGGACTCGCCCCCTCGGTTTCAAGAGGTGGCCGGACACGGCCCCTCGCCGAGGAGAGAGCGACTCTGGTCGACGATGGAGCCGATAGCCGAAGCGCTCGCCGGACGACCCGACCAAGGGCGACCTCGCCTCGTCACGCACCAAGCGTGGACCTTAGAGAGCGCTTGACGGTGCAGAGAAACTCCCGAGGGGAGGATCTCCGCCAAAGGCTAAACTCTCGAAGGGACGCGCTCCCCGCCGCAACTCTCGGCCGACCTCAAGCCAATGTCGTGGACCAGGCGTCCAACGAACGCCGACCGGTGACCCCCGTGGCCCCGACAGTCGGCCCTGCCAACGGGCTTGATATGGTCACAATGATTCAAAGCCTCCAAAACCAAATCATCGAGATGCGGGACTCGGGGAGGCAAAGATCATATGGAGGGATCGAGGAATCATACTCTCCCTTCGCCGCACAAATCCTCGCGCAGCCTTGCGTGGGGAACTTCAAATTGCCGTCCATCCCTCCCTATGATGGACGGACTGACCCAAACTTCCACATCCAACACTACGAGACGTGGATGACAATGCAAGGACAGTCGGATGCGACCCTCTGTCAAGCCTTCAGCCTAACCCTCACAGGGTCGGGCTTTGAGTGGTTCCGGAGTTTGAGGCCTGGAAGCATCCCGTCCTTCCGGGCCTTGCGAGAGGCTTTCCTCGCTCGCTTTGCCACGCTTGTGGCACAAAAGAAGTCGAAGACCCACCTCCTCTCCATTCGACAAGGGAGAGATGAGACATTGAGACAATATCTCGCTCGCTTCACTGAGGAGTCTCACAAAGTCGAGGGCTTCGACGATAAGGACGCCATCACAGCGATCACCGAGGGAGTTCGCACGAGCGACTTCCTCAAGTCCATTGTCGGGCAGGTCCCACGAGACATGGCGGAGCTGATGACGAGAGCCCGCACACATATGGGAATCGAGGACTATCTCGATGGCCGCGATGGCCGAAAGTCAGGAGGACAAGGTAGTCGCCACCGCGAAGAACAGGACGAAGATCATCCCGACCCTCAGAGGAAGAGGAGCAAGGGAGGCAGGGCCCCTAACGGTCGCCCCCTCTCCGGTCCAAGATCGTCACACGTTGATAGCTTCCGAGCGTTATCGACGTACACCCCACTGAACACTCCGCAAGAGCGGATCCTAGCTCTGCACCGTGACAAGCTAGGAAGTCCGGCTCCTCTTGCAAAGGATCCCGCGAAGAGGGATCGAAACAAGTTCTGTGAGTACCACCAGGATCACGGGCATCTAACGTCCGAGTGCTATCATCTCAGGCGTCAGATCGAGGCCCTGATTCAAGACGGGAAATTAAAAGAGTATGTCCTGAGAACGGCCGGGGCGGCCACGGTGCACGAAGGCCGTCCACGGCAAGGAAGGAAGGGTCCAGCGACGGTGACTGTCATGGACCAGGCAGCGATTGAAGAACCGGAGAGCTCACAGCTGCATGTCGTGGGCTCGATCATGGGCGGCCCAGAGTTTGGGAACTCGTCCACGCAAAGAAAGAAATACGTGCGCGAGGTTTCTCGAGGAAAAATTGCGCACTACATCAACCATACATACGAGGCTCCCCCTCCGGCCCCGTTCGAGTCCATGTTCTTCACCGGCCAAGAGGCGACACGAGTTCTCCACCCGCACAATGACGCAATAGTCGTCTCGGCCCCGGTCGCTAACAATCTCGTCCGAAGAATCCTGATTGATAACGGCAGCTCGGCCGACATCGTCTTCAAATCAGCGTTGGACAGGATGAAGCTGACCGGACTGAAACCGACCCCAATCTCGACCCCACTCTTCGGCTTCTCTGGGGAGAGGGTCATGACGGAGGGCACCATCGACCTCCCGGTCACCTTCGGAACACCGGGGGGGCTCGAGGCCACTCGCATCGTATCCTTCCTAGTTGTGGACCAGCCCTCGGCATACAACATCATCATCGGCCGCCCGACTCTCAACCGATTGAAGGCTATAACGTCTACCTATCACCTGATGATGAAGTTCCCGACTGAAAAGGGGATTGCCATCATGTTGGGAGACCAGTCGATGGCGAGGATGTGCTACATCCAAGGCGTGGACGGGAAAGGGAAGGAAAAGATGGTGAGCGCCATCCTCTAGCTCGGTCAAGCTACAGAAGCTGGCACTGCAGCGGAAGCCCGTCCCCATTTCTCATTATGTCATTTTATTTCCGGTTTTAAGACAATATCGAATTTCAATAAGGCCAATGGCCCAGGGTTGTAATTTTTTACTATTTTTGCATGATAATTGTATCACATTTCACCTCGAAGTCTTTATCTTGCTGCATTATAATTTCTAGTCTCCTCTACGAGTACACGAGAAACTCGGGGGGCTAATGGGAAACAATGCTCGACGAAACTAGAGTTCGCTCGCTCAACAAAAAAAAAATACAAAAAAGACGTGCAAATCGATTATGCCTTCGATGGCAAATCGAGAACATAAGACGCGCACAATACAAAAAAGACGTGCAAATCGATTATGCCTTCGGTGGCAAATCGAGAACATAAGACGCGCACAATACAAAAAAGACGTGCAAATCGATTATGCCTTCGTTGGCAAATCGAGAACATAAGACGCGCACAATACAAAAAAGACGTGCAAATCGATTATGCCTTCGGTGGCAAATCGAGAACATAAGACGCGCACAATACAAAAAAGACGTGCAAATCGATTATACCTTCGTTGGCAAATCGAGAACATAAGACGCGCACAATACAAAAAAGACGTGCAAATCGATTATGCCTTCGTTGGCAAATCGAGAACATAAGACGCGCACAATACAACGAAGACGTGCAAATCGATTATGCCTTCGTTGGCGAATCGAGAACATAAGACGCGCACAATACAACAAAGACGCGCAAATCGATTATGCCTTCGTTGGCAAATCGAGAAAACAAGACGCGCACAATACAAAAAAGACGTGCAAATCGATTATGCCTTCGGTGGCAAATCGAGAAAACAAGACGCGCACAAAACAACAAAGACGCGCAAAATCGATTATGCCTTCGTGGGCAAATCGAGAAAACAAGACGCGCACAAGACAACAAAGACGTGCAAATCGATTATGCCTTCGGTGGCAAATCGAGAACATAAGACGCGCACAATACAAAAAAGACGTGCAAATCGATTATACCTTCGTTGGCAAATCGAGAACATAAGACGCGCACAATACAAAAAAGACGTGCAAATCGATTATGCCTTCGTTGGCAAGTCGAGAACATAAGACGCGCACAACACAAAAAAGACGTGCAAATCGATTATGCCTTCGGTGGCAAATCGAGAACATAAGACGCGCACAATACAACAAAGACGCGCAAATCGATTATGCCTTCGTTGGCAAATCGAGAAAACAAGACGCGCACAATACAAAAAAGACGTGCAAATCGATTATGCCTTCGGTGGCAAATCGAGAAAACAAGACGCGCACAAAACAACAAAGACGCGCAAAATCGATTATGCCTTCGTGGGCAAATTGAGAAAACAAGACGCGCACAAGACAACAAAGACGTGCAAATCGGTTATGCCTTCGTTGGCAAGTCGAGAAAATAAGACGCGCACAACACAATAAAGCCGTGCTAATCGATCACGCCCTCATTGGTAGATCGATAAAATGAGCCACGCACGATCAACCCGAAACAAAAAGTCGTCCCTCGCGACGCGCGAAGGCCATTCCTCATGATGCAAACCCGAGAGCATTCGTCCCGCGTCCACATAAAAGCGTAGATTTTGAGTTTCCACTCGACCTACGCTCAACCGAAAACTCGGGGGGCTAATGTTGTTGGCCCGTCTAGGGCCAACGGAAACAAGGGCATCTCTTCGACCCACATGGCTAGTACGAGGTCTTGGGCGGCGAAACCCCGACTCAACCAGGAGCCGGCCCAAACCAATGGCCAAGTCAAAGCCCAGCCATGGGCCGAGTCAATGGCTCACTCGGCCATTGGCTGGGTCAAATGGCTCACTCGGCCATTGGACAGTTCACTCGGCCAATGGCCGAGTGAACCCTTCAGCCACCAAGGCAGTTCACTCGGCCATTGGCCGAGTGAACCTTCCAGCAGTTCACTCGGCCAATGGCCGAGTGAACCCTTCAGCCACCAAGGCAGTTCACTCGGCCATTGGCCGAGTGAACCTTCCAGCAGTTCACTCGGCCAATGGCCGAGTGAACCCTCCAGCCGCCAAGGCAGTTCACTCGGCCATTGGCCGAGTGAACCTTCCAGCAGTTCACTCGGCCAATGGCCGAGTGAACCATCCAGCTGCCCCTGCAGTTCACTCGGCCATTGGCCGAGTGAACCTTCCAGCAGTTCACTCGGCCAATGGCCGAGTGAACCATCCAGCCGCCCCTGCAGTTCACTCGGCCATTGGCCGAGTGAACCTTCCAGCAGTTCACTCGGCCAATGGCCGAGTGAACCTCAGCCGGCCCAAGCTTTTCACTCGGCCAATGGCCGAGTGAACCTCACCACCATGTTCACTCGGCCATTGGCCGACCCGGCCACTCAATGGCCGAACCAAGCAAGTTCACTCGGCCAAGGGGGCTCCCAACCACCCCTTGGCTGCCTATAAATACAAGGGTCCTTCCCTTGACCCAGGTAATCCATTCTTGAGTACTGAAACGCTGCCGAACTCGTACCTCGCTCGTTTCTCTCAAGCTTTGGCCTCTAAACACCCCTAAAACCTCTATACTCCACCTCAATCCCACTAATGTTGAGCGTCGGAGAGGTAAACAGGGGCACCCCCCCTGTTTCCCCTTTGTAGTTCACGTGTTCTCTACTCCTTTTCAGGTACTCTGACGAACTCAAGGGACATCCACAGCTAAGGGACGACTTGGGGTACCAAGTCCGACACGCTCGAGTCAAGACGAGACCACTTGGTCCGGCCTTGGGTCTAACCGTCTTTGGCTCCTAAATAGTTGTCCGAAAAACAGCGACAACATGTCTTGTAGCGGCTCCGAGTGCGTTGCGATTAGTCATCATACGCAGTGCCTTGTGGAGACTCAGAGCACGTTGTGAGGGATGGCTCTGTGCGTCGTTTAGGCGTCTCATGCACGTCGCGAGGGATGACCTAGATGCGCCATGTAGGCTTCTTAGGTGTGCCATATAGGCTTCTTAGATGTGCCATGTAGGCATCTTAAGATGTGCCATGTAGGCATCTTAAGTGCGCCATATAGGCGTTTTAAGTGCGCCATATAGGCGTCTTAGATGCGCCATGTAGGCGTCTTACGTGCGCCATATAGGCGTCTTAGATGTGCCATGTAGGCATCTTAAGTTCGCCATGCAGGCGTCTTAGATGCGTCACGAAGGACGACTTGGTTGTGCCATGTAGGCGTCTAAATTGCACCATGTAGGCATCTTAGGTGCGTCCCGAGGGACGACTTGGTTGCGCCATGTAGGCGTCTTAATTGCGCCATGTAGGCGTCTTAGGTGCGTCCCGAGGGACGACTTGGTTGCGCCATGTAGGCGTCTTACGTGCGCCATGGAGGCATCTTACGTGCGCCATGGAGGGGTCTTGATGCACCATGTAGGCGTGTTAGGTGCCCCATGTAGGCGTCTTAGGCCTGCATCTCTTGGATGTCTTATGGCACGCCGCGGAGGCGTCTTTAGCCTGCATCTTTGGGATGTATTATGGCGCGCCGCGGAGGCGTCTTCATCCCGCATCTCATGGATGTCTTACGGCGCGCCGCGGAGGCGTCTTCAGCCTGCATCTCATGGGTGTCTTATGGCACGCCGCAGAGGCGTCTTCAGCCTGCATCTCGTGGATGTCTTATGGCGCGCCGCAGAGGCATCTTTAGCCTGCATCTCTTGGATGTCTTATGGCGCGCCGCGGAGGCGTCTTTAGCCTGCATCTCATGGATGTCTTACGGTGCGCCGCGGAGGCGTCTTTGGTGGGTCGTGAGGGACGGCTTTAGGCTGCATTTCTTGGATGACTTATGGCGCCCTGCGGAGGCATCTTCAGCCTGCATCTCATGGATGTCTTATGGCGCGCCGCGGAGGCGTCTTCAGCCTATATCTCTGGGATGTCTTATGGCGCGCCGTGGAGGCGTCTTCAACCTACATCTCATGGATGTCTTACGGTACGCCGCGGAGGCATCTTCAGCCTGCGTCTCATGGATGTCTTACGGCGCGCCGCGGAGGCGTCTTAAGCTTGCATCTCATGGATGTCTTACGGCGCCGGGGAGGCGTCTTCAGCCTGCATCTCATGGATTTCTTACGTCGCGCCGCGGAGGCATCTTTGGTGCGTCGCGAAGGACGGCTTTAGCCTGCATCTCTTGGATGACTTACGGCGCGCCGCGGAGGCGTCTTTAGCCTGCATCTCTGGGATGTCTTATGGCGCGCCGCGGAGGCATCTTCAGCCTGTATCTCTGGGATGTCTTATGGCACGCCGCAGAGGCATCTTCAGCCTACATCTCATGGATGTCTTACGGCACGCCGCAGAGGCGTCTTTAGCCTGCATCTCATGGATGTCTTACGGCGCGTCGCGGAGGCGTCTTCAGCCTACATCTCATGGATGTCTTACGGCGCGCCGTGGAGGCGTCTTTAGCCTGCATCTCATGGATGTCTTACGGTGCACCGCGGAGGCGTCTTTGGTGCGTCGCAAAGGACGGCTTTAGCCTACATCTCTTGGATGACTTACGGTGCGTCGCAGAGGCGTCTTTGGTGTGTCACGAGGGATGGCTTTAGCTTGCATTTTTTGGATGACTTATGGCACGCCGCGGAGGCGTCTTCAGCCTGCATCTCATGGACGTCTTATGGCGCGCCGCGGAGGCGTCTTTAGCCTGCATCTCTGGAATTTCTTATGGCGCGCCGCGGAGGCGTCTTCAGCCTGCATCTCCTGGATGTCTTATGGCGCGCCGCGTAGGCGTCTTTAGTGCATCGCAAGGGACGACTTTGGTACGCCATGTAGGCGTATTAGGTGTGCGCTCGTTCTCGTTTATGTTCGGGTGTTTTGTTTTGGTGGAGCGTACTTTCTTGAGGATTTCAAGCGTACATACCGTTGCCTATGTCACTAGCCCCCCAGGTTTTGGGTTTACAAGCGTTATCTTGATGACCGAAAAACATTGATAAAGTGGAGTTTGAAAGAAAAACCACGAACTTTATTAATATTCCAAAAATTTGAAATCCTAAAACATTGGCTCGTAGGCCTTATTGAATGTTGGAAAGCAAAGAAATAACATGGGGGAAGTGCTGGCTACTGGTAGTACTGCCTCAAGTGTTCCGCATTCCATGAGTGACATATCGGGGTCCCGTCCGTGTATTCGATGTAGTAGGTCCCGTCATGTGTTACTTGGCGAACGCTGTAGGGTCCCTCCCAGTTTGGGATGAGGACGCCGGCACCTTATACTTGGGTGTCATGCAGATGTCTTTGTGGATTTTTCGGAGGACCTTGGTCGACTCGACGATACCTCTAAGTTGGGATATCGTGTTAACTGTCTTTCTAGCGGGTTTTCCATCGATTCCTTGGATGTAGCAGATTCTGGCCTGGGATTGATCTCCAGCCATTATGCCAATTCCCTCTTTGGTAGGGAACTTCACCAGTAGGTGGTATGTTGAAGTAATGGCCCTTAGTCAATTCAGCGTGGATCGCCCAATGATGACATTATAGGGCGACTCTTGATCAACCACTAGGAATGGGATCATGTGAACGATTTCAATGCCTCCGGGAGTTCCGAAGGTGACCGGAAGATCGATGATGCCTTCGTTCATGTCTCTCTAGGGTGGTCTTGAAAATTATGTTGGCAGCACTGCCGTTGTCGATGAGAACCCTTTTCACCAGGTTATTAGCCACTTGGGCCTTGAGCACTATCGCGTCATTGTGCGGATGCACAACTCGCTTGGCCTCTTCGTTGGTGAAGTACATCGTCTCGTGAGGTACGGACGGAGGTTCCTCTTAGGTGAGGTTGATGTGCATAGCGACGTCTCCTTGGGACGCGGCCCTTAGGAATTTCTTCCGTTGTCGGGTCGATTCTCCACTTTGCGGGCCTTCCAGTATGGTGGTCACAACGTGGAGCTGCGGATTGGCATCGGCAGTTGCTGTGGCTCGGTCGGCAGTAGCAGTTGCTCCTCCTCTTTTGCTAGACTGTAGTTTTCTTGAGGTGGGGCCCGCAATGCTAATCATGCGCAACACGAACTCTTTTAGCTCACCCTGTTGGATCAGAGCCTCGATTTGCCTTTTGAGATTGTGGCACTCGGAGGTCAAGTGACCGTATTCCTGATGGAACTCGCAATATCTAGACCGGTCGCGAGTCGTGGGGTCTTTTCTCATTGGAGCCGGGGCGATGAACTTGTCCCGCGCCAAAGCCAAGATTTGATCCGGCGTCGTGTTCAACGGTGTGAACGACGAGTAGCCCTTAAAGTCTTCCGCAAGTTGCGGCTTTTGGGGCATCGGAGGTTGGCTATTAGAAGTCTGACCTCCTCTGTTTCGCCTTTTACGGGAGTTGCCTTGCTCATTACTAGGTTCATCTCGATGGTGAGAGCTTTGATTATTGCCCTTGCGGCTATCGAGGTAATCTTCAACTCCCATGAAGGTCTTCGCTCGAGTCATTAACTCGGCCATGGTAGAAGGGACACGGCCGACGACGGACTTGAGGAAGTCACTTGTGAGCAAACCTTCAATGATGGCAGTGATTGCGTCTTTGTCGTCAAAGCGATCGACCTTATTCGATTCTTCAGTGAATCAGGCGAGGTATCGTCTAAGAGACTCGCCACTCTCCTGCCTGATTGACCACAGGTACATCTTGGTCTTCTTTTGGACCATAGATGTAGCGAACCGTGCTAGGAACATGTCCTTCAGGTCTTTGAACGATTGGATGCTTCCCGTCATTAAGTTCTTGAACCACTCGAAGCCGGGTCCGGCGAGGGTAAGACTAAAAGCTTGGCACATGGCGCTGGGAGCGAAGCCCTGCATTGTCATCCAGGTTTCTAGAGATGGAGATGGTGAGCGGGTCGAGCTCTCTTCGTGGAGCGACTCTTGGTCACCATGCGCTCGGGAGCGCAAGAAATATTTTTTGGTCCTAGTGACGTTATCGGGGTTGTTAACGCCCTCAGAACGTACGGGTGGCTGATTACTCATCTTTTCTCGAGTCCGAGAAAGTCGAGTTTTTGAGAGAAAAGACGAAGATGAGCATAAGGGATTTCGGGATGAACAGGTCGGGAAGTCCCCTCCTTCTAGCGCCAAAATGTTGTCGCACGAAAATGAACAACGATTCTCAGTGGAGAACCCTAGGAGCGTGATTGGGCACTAGACTCGACGTTCAATCAGAGGGAGTGACGTCCGGGAGTCTCCGAGAGTGGTTCGGAACCTCTGAGAACGAGAGAACTTGTAGAAAGCGCTTTAGGCCAAAGATGACATCCAGAGAAGCAGAGAGAAGAGCGAGAATTCAAGAGAATGAATGGGAATCAGTAGGATTGCTTCCCCCTCATTGAGAGGGGTATTTATAGTAGTTGGAGGGCCTCAAGAGGCTTGTTTCTCGTCCATGTGGGACTGGGGGCGTGCTCCCCTCAAGGAGGTGCGCGCTCTACTCGAAAGGAGGTACGGCGCGGGGTGCGCGGCGCACGGCGCACAAGAGCCTCTGTGCGGCGCGCCCCGCGCGGCACGCACTTGGCGTGCTTTTCGGACGACACGCGCGCGCTGGTCCAGGGGTGCGCGGCACGCGCAGTCCCTTGGTGGCGTGCATATTTCTTCGCGCACGTCCTTTTTCGAGGGGCATATGACTCAACTTGTCGGCCGTTTGCGAGCCTTGGAGGACCTCGATGACCCGGCCCATTGGGCCTTCGGGACTCGGGATTTCACGCAAGTTGGGTGAAATATAAAAGTCTCTACTCGAGGAATTAAAGTCGACACGAGGACTCGTCAATTGACTCGTGGACACATAATTCTACTCGATGAGTTATTTCGACTCAAGGAGGATGACTTCGACTCGAGGAGGGTGACTCGACTCGAGGAGCAAGGCTCGACTCAAGGAGAGTGACTCGACTCGAGGAGCAAGGCTCGACTCGAGGAGAGTGACTCGACTTGAGGAGCTGAAAGTTTCGGCACGAGGACTTGCTAGTCGACTCGTGACGGAAGGCTTGCCGCTCTTCAGGACCTCCGGCCTGTACAATTTTATTTTTTTTACTTTTTATAGTTGCTTTCTCTCTCCTCTCATTCAATTTTTGATTTTTTTTCTTCAAAAATTCAAAAACTCATATTTTCCTCATATGTACTCGAAATTGAGTGATTTTAAGTCATATGAATTCGTAGCGGCAAGAGCTTCAAGAATACATCCAATTGTGTTGGCTGAAAAATTATGTTTACTGTCTTGAAATTATGTCGGAGAAGAAGTCCTTCCATCGGTGCATTATTTTGATTTCAAAGAGTTTACAAAATCAAAAGATTCAATTTCGAAAAAGTTTAGCCATGGCCGGTGAACCACGACAGTGAGTGGTCGAGAGCGGCCAATGTCACGTCATCGTTGCCGATGAATGTTTATGACCATACGAGTGATTTTTGAACCACGTTTTAGGCGTGGCCCACGGTCTCTGGTTGGCCTGGTGGCTCTGCTTCATCGTTGTCGGAGTTCACCATGTAGACTCTCTACCTCACGCTCAAGTCTTTCCCTCTCTGAATCAACAATAATTTTCTGTTAATGAACGTTAATATTCTCTGTTTTTATATTATTTCAGATTTTTTACTTCTAAATTGTTAGTAAATTTCTATTAATTAATGTATAGTTTCGGATATTTAGCTTATAAATCGTGAGTCAATTTGTGTTAATTATCGTTAATATGCTCTAATTTTTGTATGATTTCAAATTTTTAGGTGACGAATCTTCAGTTAATTTGTGCTAATTATCGTTAATAATTACCTGCCATTTTAAATATCAAGTGATTTTAGTTTCAGCAATTATTTTTTTATTTCTAGCGATTTTTTTTAATCGTCAGTTCCTAGTTTTACGACTTTATTTTTATTTTTAAGAAAGTATTTAATTATGTTTATTCTGAGGTAACTGATTCCTTAAATTGTGGGATTGTAATTTATTTTTTTATTTATGAAAATAAATACTTGTGGACATTTAGGTAAAAGGTTAATTGGTGTTGGCTATTCATTTAAAACGTTTAAAATGTTGACTATATTGAAACTAGAACGTGTCAAAATGGCTAGTTGTCTAGAGTGTCCTTTTTCATTTTTATTTTGTTCAGTTTATTTTGTATTTGGTTACAACGTAATATATGCTATTTATTGAAATCAACTACTAAAAATTGTTATACATACATGGGAATATATTATAGAATTTAAGTTATTTTTTAAATAATAATTAATTTTTTTACGGGAAGAAGGTGAGAGAGAGAGAGAGAGAGTACTAAAATAAACGAGTTAAAAGTTATGGAAAAAATCATGAGATATGATTTATACTAACTAATTAATTAATTCTGATAACTATTATTTTTCATTTAACTCGTTTGTTTTTACACTAAAATATTTTGGAAATGTGTGCTAATAACCATAAGAGAATTGTGGATTTTATTAACTAGTTTATTTTTGTTAATGGATAAATTACAAAATTAACCAAACGTTAGCTGGTTTGCAAAATCAATTTTTGCTATTGTGTACTTTACTACTCTACCCTTCTGGAAATTATATATAGTGAGGCCATTCCAATTTGGATAAGTTCACTAACTCTATAATGGTTTGGTTTTAATTAAAGAAGGCTCGTTTCTCCTTAAAAAATCCCACATCACAAAGTTATAAAAGTACCACATGCGATATGGCATAAAAAAAAAACTCACTTATGCATAAGCCTTTAGCCCTCAATCTCTAACCCTCATCGGTTCCTTTTTTTTCTGATCGATTCAATTTCCTCGCCATCGATTTCCCTGGTCGATTCTTTAGTTTGTTTTTCTTATGTTTGATATATTAGTGGTTTGTGTGATTTTTATTTTTCAGGTCTCAATCAATGGGGAGCTTTGAGGTTATTCAAAGTTTGTGCTCACACACATTGTCTACACAGATTTCTAGAGCAGTGTTGAAGATTATTCTTATTGTTGCGGTTCAACATCAACAAGGAGACGTGTAAATGAGAGAAAGTTTAGACCTATGAAGTGAAAATTTAGATTTAAAAAGGTTAGCTCTCTTGACTAGTTTAATATGTATCATGTGTAAGTTTCACTTAAAACGTGTTTTTGTGAAATAAAGGAAAAAATATCCGGCATAGAAAGTTATGATAAATCTTATTTAAAACACTACGCATCTTTTCCACCAGTTCCTCCATGACAAGTGGGTAAGAATAGTTCAAGTAAACTATTGATTTGAAAGGAACGAGGAATTTCGATTTGATCGTTTTCACTTGTTTTCTAATATGCTTGCGCTTGATAGCATTAAACTGTTTCAGATTTCTCATGACACTAAGTTTGCAGGTTCAGGTAACGAAAGAACGACGATCAAGGAGTTTAAATTCTGTTTATATTCGTGGTGCGTCAAGTGATAGTCAGACCAAAGTTAGAATAAGATTGTTGGATGTGGTCCAACAATAACCATTGGGCCAAGCCCATATGTGAGCAAGAGGAAGGATGGGCTGAAGATTACAAAGCTCATGCGCTGTGCTGAAGGAATATTGCAAAGACAGACTTGTCGTTTAATGAAACGCGCGTATAAGGGTGCCTTGAGGCTTGAGCAAGCTGGAGAGATCGGGAACGCCTCTCTCTCTAAAATCAAGAAATCCGAAATTCAATTTGCTTCTACTCCTTTCTTTAGTTTGTTCGAATTCCTTGCCAGAGAGCTATAAACCTGACCGTGTTTCACTTTCGCGTGATTGTGGAAGGCGTTTCCGGTTTTGTGGCTCTGGGCTTGAATCACGGCCGAGAATTAGGGTTTGCATTTGGGGGTTTTCGTTCCAGTACTCGTGTTGAGTTGTACTGGACTCGATATAGTGCAATGAGCTTACGTTTGAGCTCGAAAGTGGATTTCCCTCGTCGATTCTTTATTTTTGTTTTTATATACTAGGGTTTTGTGTGATTTTTTATTTTCAGGTCTCGATCAATGGGGAACTCTGATCGATTCATCCCCAGTCAGGCGGCGTTGGATATCCATTACGCACTACTGCGCTGGCTCTTCTTTGTCGAGTGAGGCATGTCAGAAGACGCTATCTCAGCTCTTTAACATGAATCGATCTGTTATATTTTCGTTTAAAGACACAGATCGAGTTCCAATCAACTCGAGTTTCACGCTTTCGGCCAAACACCAGAAGCGTATCATTTATCAGGTACAATTGAAATTCCTCATGGTTCATTTTTCATGTGTTAGTGGACCAACTGCAGTGATAATTGATGCAGAATTGTTGTTCTCAGAAGAGTTGTTAGCTTCGATATCTGGACGTACGTAGGGATTTGTATTAATTTTCTATTGTACCCCAAAAGTATCCATTTTCTATTGATCTAATTGTTTTATTTTTTTTTTAATTGTCTTTCTTGTAGGGTTGTGAGTTAACTTTGGACGCTCTAGGCAATTTAGATGATTATTCGTTGAGTTTGCCCTGGATAAAACTGTCTACCTCTACAATGCTGGGACAGATCAACCTGGGAGCTTTGCACGGTTGCTGAAGAAGACGGTCCAGTGACTAGTGTGAGCTGGGCTAGCGATGGTGGGAGTATCGCTATTGGCCTGAATAACTCCCATGTCCAGCTCTGGGATTCAATATCAAGTAGACAGGTTTGTTGACAAAACCCTTCTATTCCGGTCAGATTTTGTTAGGATCTAAAGGGAGGGGTAATTGTAATAAATAGTAGTCGGTTGAGGGCTGAATCTATAGTAATAGTTGTATTCTGATCTATAAATACAGAGAATTAATTTGGATGAACATATGTTAGAATGGACCTCTTCTTGAAATCCTACAAAGTTTAGTTTGCATTACATTTTTTTTTCTTGTTCATTAGTCCAACAGAAAATATTATTTTATTTCATATCAGATTTGTTCCAACAGAATATTGTTCTGTGCAGGTAAGAACACTGGGGGGCGGTCACAGCACGAGAGTCAGGTCAATGGCCTGGAACAGTGACGCCCTCTCGACAGGGGACAAGGAGGGGACAGTGGTCCTCTTGTGGGACCGCTCAGGCCGGTGGCTCCACAGTTTCAGAGACCACAAAGCAGCAGTGAGAGCCCTCGCCTGGTGCCCATTCCACAACTACTTGCTGGCCACTGGCGGTGGGAAGCTTGGCGGGTGCATTGACCCGAGCTCGGTCAATATTAAAGATTGTGGAGCTCGGTGGACACGAGTCAAGGCCTCTCTACATGGCTCAGGTAATAATAGTTGGGTTCCCGCTTCTTTTCAAATTATTTTATACCTGTCTAAATATCCATCTGTGTATGTGTCTATATTGCTCAGAGCCCCGATGGTAGAACTCTGGCAACTGCAGCTGGAGATCGGTTCCTTAAGTTCTGGAACATGTTTAGGGCACAGGAAGTGAAAGCAGGCCCGGAGCCATTTGCTCATCTGAACTGTATTCGGTGAAGCTTTCTTTTTCTCTCTCAATGTAATCTATAGTGAAGATTGCAGAGCTCCACGGATGCACGTCGAGGCCTCCAAGGTAATAATATTGCCCAGGGCCCTAAGGGTAGGAAGGGGGCACAGGAAGTGAAAGTAAGTCCAGGGTGATTTTTGCTCATCTCTACCGGATTCCATGAAGCCTCTCTCTCTCTCTCTCTCTCTCTCTCTCTCTCTCTCTCTCTCTCTCTCAATGTAATGCAGATTGCGGAGCTCAATGGACAGGCCTCTTGGGTAATTTGGCGATGCAAGTGCAGCTGTAGATGAGAGCCTTGTATATTTTTCGTGGTTAACCGCATTTATTTTATCAACTACTATTTTGTTAATATCCAGATATTTTTTGCTGTTTTATTTTTTATTTTTTTACTTTTGTATCCGGACTATCTTAGCGTTTAATACAGATACTATTGATAATGCAAATATTAGTTTAAGTCATGGATTAAAATCTCGCATCTCGTGGTCGTACCGCACTTTTAATTTTGGGGGTATCTCGTCTCGTATCGTGGTATTCCGTGGTATTTGATGAACGTTCGGGGTATCTCGTACCGTGTGGTAAGCTACATTCCGCGGGATATACCGTCTAAAAAAGAATATTCTCCGGGGTATTTAAACAATTTTTTAATTAAATTTTATTTAAATTTAGGATTCACAAAAAAATAAAATTTTCAACATTTCACACATAGAATTCTAATAGAGTATAAATCAATACACATTTAGATCAAATTAATTACAAATGACATCTAAATCAACAAAATAAACTAAAAAACATAAAATAACACCCGAACACTTATCCCGCGGAAAACGGCGAGATTTGAGCAAAAATGAACATATGACAGACGAAAATGAAGATATCTCGCGAGATTGTGAGAGATGCGAGAAATAGCGCGAGAAATGCAACAACTCGCGAGATAAACTCATACCCTTCTCGCAACTTTCATTTTTGCGAGATCTCGCGCGAGATACCCCCATCTCGTGCGAGATTTTAAACCTTGGTTTAAGTTAATGATTGAAATGTTGGTGGTCGATTTCATGGGGATGGTCCCAAAAATAGAAAATTGCGGTGGCCGATGAAAATTGCAACGGAACTAATGTGGAAGTTTGAAAAAATTATGTCGACGGAAATTGCGGTGGTCGGCGGAAATTACGATTACATGCGAAAATTGCGACGGAAATAATGTTGCATAATTTCAGGTATAAAAAATAAGTTCCATACACATATAATGAGATTTGTAAACAACTAGCCTACTTATATAAGGGGCTTTTAAATTATAGTCAAACTATCCATTTATTTAGGGGAATAGCCCATATTTCTCATACTTCCAAAATTGCCCTTGGTTTCATAAAACTTTGTTCTTATTTGTTTGTTAATTCCAAATTTTTTCCAGTTATTCATCATCGGATTTGAATCATAGAATCGTTCGCCAAATCAGAGACATGTATTTTTCTTTTTCGAATGGTAAATAATATTTAATATCGAATGGCCAGACTGTAAATATTATTTACCATTAAAATTATCCTGCGATTTGCAACCAGGATATTCGACGACTCATTTGGAATATATGTTTAGGATCTTCGATTTCATAGATGTTCTTCTATTGTTCTTATATTATCTGTTTGTCTAGGTTAGTCATTTAACACTTCTTAGTTAATGTTTGTCTAGTTTAAGTGTTTAGGTTCTTTGGTTTCATAAAACTTCGTTCTTATTTGTTTGTTAATTCCAAATTTTTTCCAGTTATTCATCATCGGATTTGAATCATGGAATCGTTCGCCAAATTGGAGACAATTATTTTGCTTTTTCGAATGGTAAATAATATTTACCATATTTTATAGTTAATCTAACAAAGAATTGATCGGAGATACGGGCTAGCATTTCGATTATGGTGTTCTATGGGTTAATTGAATTGGAAATAATATTTACTTACCATTTTTTCCAAGTATGAGAGCGGAGACGTCTTCGTCGGCTTCGGAAGTGGCAAAATCAGAAAATTGGTGGCGGAAAAGGAGGTCGGAGGCAATATCGGAGGATTGAAGTATTCGAAATCAACGGAGAGTTCGGACGCAATATCGGAAGATTGAAGGATTCGGAGTCGGAGGCGAAAATTTTGGTGTGTATTTGATGAGGGGTAAGATATGAATATAATATTGTTTGGTAGTGGATTGGACTAGTTACCTAATTTAAGTGATAGTTGGGCTAGAATTTTAAAGAATGTAGCTAATTTGGGCTAGATACCTAGTCGGCCCAAGTTTTAAACATACATAATAAGTTTCAATTACAAACACACATAATTCACAACCATAATAAGTTAAAACTTCAAAGTCAAACACATATAATAAGCTGAAAAATATCAAAATCAAATACACATAAGCAACACCCATAATAAGTTTTTAACACATCATAATTTCATGAACTAACAATTAACTTCCAATTAATCAATTTAAAATTTGTAATCTCTCAAAAAAAAAAATTAAAGAACTTATATGTTCACCATGAAATGTACAAACAACATCCAACGAATTAAATGGAAAAAAAAACCCTTTAAAAATTACAATTTATAGGCTGAAAGACACAAATGTACACAAATAAATGCAATTTACATGCAATTTTCATGCAGTTTCCCGAAATATTGTTGAATTTACACTAGTTTGGTCGATTTTTGGACGACACGATCGAAATTGCAGCGTGGGATGCGACGGAAATTGTGACGAAAATAAGACAATTTTTTTTATATATACCATGAGCTAAACGACATTAATGGATGTAACGACATCGAAATCTTCACAAAATTTTGATGCAATACCCGCGATAAAAAATGGTGAAACGCACAAATGATCGTAAACGTGTTAGACTTCTCAAAATACCTCAATTTCGATGCAATTCCCCGAAATTTTAAACCTTGGTTTAAGTTGTTAAGATTTTCACTTCAGAGAAAAGTCTTCAAAATGCAAATACAAATAATTAAACTTGCTATTTAGCCAACATTTTGTAACTTCATGGTAAATAACCACTTTTATGACATGACATGACGTATCATCCTTTGGTAAATTTGTGACTTCTGTATTAGCCCTTTTCCTTTCATGTAATAATATGTTTTATTATGTAATTTTTTTTTAAACATTGAATATTAAATTTGGCAATTTTTGTAAGGCAATTTAAAAAAAATTGATTTTGAATCTCTCTCTCTCTCTCTCTCTCTCTCTCTCTCTTATTTTCAAAGATATAGTAAGCAGTTATTCTTACATAATTTCGTGGATTGCTGAAATCATATCAGTGCTCAAAATATACACAACAATTATGTTTCTTATTTTGTGTTCATTATGATCATAGTTCATATTTATACATATTAAAAGATATTTACAAAAAAATTACAATTATTGACACATTTATTATGCATTTTATTTGAATATTCTAGGCATTTATTCCTTTCAATTTGAATCGTAATTATTCAGTGGAATCGATTGTGTTAAGAGCCATATTATTTCCAAGAATATAGGAAATAGTTATTTCTACATAATTACGTGGATCGATGAAATCATAATAGTGCCCAATATACGTAGCAGTTAGTTTTCTTTTATAGTTCACATTTATATATATATATATATATATATATATATATATATATATACATATATTTACAATAATTTGCAATTGTATAAACAATTATTTACAACAATTTACAATTATTTACATATATTAATAGTTATTTTAAAATAAAAATTATAATATTCAGATAAGGATACTGATACAGTCTTCACGATCGACGATGTTTTGCTTCCGAGAGAGCTTTTTAAGAATGTTATTGAGGCTCTAACGATGGCCCTGGAAAAGGAGGAAGATTCGTTTGTGTCGGGTAAGAAGAAGGGGAAGAAAGCTGTGGATGAGGAGGAATGGGACTCCGCCGCTTATGTAAACGCCGGTGTTCGAAGGTTTTCTAGGTAATAAAAAATCCATAAACCATAATTTCTCAACTCACGTAAATAAACTTAACAAATACTCGGAAACTTTGAAAATGCCAGAAACAAATGCATTATAACAAAAATCAGTTGCAAATATTAAAATACAAACTGTTTTGGTCGATGATTGTTGATTCTGATCTTCATTCAAGCAAGGGTTTGGTTTTTTTCTCTAGCTTGCTCTTTTTTTTTTCAAGAATGAGTAACCTAATGCATGTGTAAATAGTTATACCGTGTTAAAAAATTTAGACTTGATTTTAGCGATTTCTAATTAATGCGCAATTTTTTTTTTTTTAATAAAAATATAAGTGAAAATGGAGGCGGGGAGTTTTGCTGGGTATTAATGTTATTTCAAAGTCCAAAAATTTACAATAAATGAGCTATATGACAAAATTTTAATTTCATGTGACTATTTATCTATAAGAGCCAACTTTAATTTGACAGTGAATTGGTCAAATTTAACAGGCCAATAAGTTCACCATTAGATGAGACCCATAAAATTTTAGAGATGAGCCATGTAATACAACAGGTCAAATTTGACCCCCATCTCAATCTATGTAATTAAGAAAAGCACCATATCCCGACTCTTGTGTATATTACTTTTAGATATCTTTTGGAAGCTGGAAAACCTTGGTTAAATGCCAAAGAAATAAAAATGTCAGTTTTTAGAGACAGTGTAGAAGGAAAATTGGGATTTCATATACTAAAGAGGAGTAAAAAATGGAAATCCAAACAAGTTTAGAAAAAAAAAAAAAAAAAAACACCACGTGAATCCCGTTGATGTTGAAGGTGTCTTTCATCTTCCCGTTTACAAGTTTTGATTTCAAATTGAGTATAGCCTTATTTCATGTTAGCCACATCTCATTAATTATGCTTGTTCGTATTCACAAACCACAAGAAGAGTTGAAGAAGTGATAAATACAAATAAAATCACGTGAATGCAATTGACTGATGATATAATATATAATTGTGATGCACTAGGTAAACAATATCATATTGGCGAAGGTTACAACTTACAAAACATCTATATCTTCTTTAGTCTAGATGCTGGGGGGTATAAACATCAGAATGCATTAGTTCCTCCATGCACCTAGTCGCTTTTCGACCCATTGATGAGAAGGGTCTCTTGGTAACTTTGCCTTGGATAAAATATTCACACATACTTGCTAAGTTAGGTTTGTAGAGAACTATTCCTAGCTAGCCTTTAATATTGTCTAAGCTAATGTGTCCAAGATGGATTTTCTAAAGTTAAGTTGAGTAATTGGTGTGATCATTTGCGAATCTCATTCACTTGAGTGTCTAAGGTCAATGACACGTTGTTTGATTAGATATATAACATAGCAGACAACAAACCTATTTTGCTTAAAAGAACGATATATTAGAAAAATAGTCGACTTCAATGTTTGAAATTACTAAATAATCAACGTTTCATAAATTTTAGTTAAATAGTCATTTTTATATATTTACATACGTAAATTTTATATAAATAATCAATTTCATATATTAGGTCACGTCATCTTTTATGACTATTTACTTAAGATTTACTAAATGTTGACTATTAAACAATGTCAAACGTTTAATTTAGCTATTTTTCTAATTTTCTGTTAAAAAAATATATGGCTTTATAGTGAACAGATCGTTAACCAATTTCCACCCTAGGAGATACAAAAATAATAACCGCTCAAATCAATTTAAACGTTGAGATATATAAATAAACGCTTAAGAAAAAGAAAAATGTCATTAAATCACATTGTTTATGATTGGAACGACACATCATAAACTTTCAGATAAGCTACGGTGCATGGTATCGAAGGAAACCGAGAGAGGTACGAGAGAGAGGTATGATACGAGGAGATCTATACGAGAGGGATCCTTCTTCTTCTTCTTCTTCTTATTATTATTATTATTATTATTATTATTATTATTATTATTATTATTATTATTATTATTATTATTATTATTATTATTTTGAAAGAGAATATATAGGTTTATTACTGAAACGTATGATAATGATGTCTGATCCACATTACAGACCTAAAGTAATCAAGTTAGGCGAAAAATGGGCCTATTATTTCTTTTACGTGGGCTTCCTCGAAACAATTGATTAGATTTCTAAGCTTTTTACAACATAATTATATGGATTATGCCTTATTAATTGTGTTGCCTATATAACTCTACATTTTGTGGGTCTTCTTCACATGGTTGGCCTAAAGCAAAGGCTTTAAGACCTGAGAGATTTGACTGGCCCTTGCCGGGATACGAGGCCACTGGCCAAGACCCAGGCCGATCGCTAGTCGAGGCCTCGATCGGCCATGGGCTGGTGACCCCAAGTCCATCAGTCAATAGCCGATGACCTTGGGTCAACCAATAGATGGCCGGTGACCTTCGGTAGTCTATTATTAATTTTGGTATATTATTGAGTATATTATATCAAATTAATTGCTATGTATTCTTTAATATGTCGTTTGATATCGCATCACTCGTCTCATCTCAAAAATAATATCTCGATTACTCAAATTTAAGAGGGGTCAATTATTAAAAAAAAAGTTATAAGTTAAAATTAAAGAGGGAAAAAATATATTTATTCAGAGTTTTGAATGTCTTTTTAACATTTTTAATTTAACTTATGACATAAGAGAACATAAGAGCAATGATATATATATATATATATATATATATATATATATATATATATATATATATATATATATATATATATATATATTGTTTGTTACAAATATTAAACGTTAAATAGTTATTTTATCTTCTGCAACGGATACGTTTTTCGGGGGTAAAAGGGTTTTCGATGTGCTACACGTTTTCTTGGTATTTGAATGTCAAAACAATAGTTCTCTTTAAAGTAATTGTTATGAACATTAACCAGTTATGCGCATTTAGCAGCCATCATATGTACTTCTCTCCTAGCTAGGCGATATTTTTCTTGTGTCTAGTCCAAAGATTAAAATACCGATATCGATACTAATATTGAGATTCTGATTAAACTGATACATCGATTAAAAATCTACTATATATAAAATATGTAATAAAACACTAGTCGCGACCTTTGCTTCGTCGTCCCGCCGCTCGTTTTCCCCCGCCTCGACGTGAAACGCTCTTCTGCTGGCGCTGAAACTCTGCATGGTGCGGCGGGATTACAATTTGCTCATCAGCCGACTGACTCGGACCGCCGGGCGTCGTCTGTTGGCTACCATCGAGAGTCCTCTGCTGGCCGCCCGTCGGAGTGTGGACACCAGGCGACAGAGTCTGGACACCGGCCGTCGGAGTCTATAACCAATTAATTAATGTCACATTTTTATTCATTTCTAACAAAAATTAAATCCAATTTCAATTTCAATCCATAACCAATTAATTAATTTCACATAAACTACCTAATTTTCGTTAAACTAATTCATTAATTTAAGTTTGTTACCTTTAGAGAATCGGTCGAAATTGGATGCGAATTAAGCGAAAAACTATATCGATCTCCTAACGTCGAGGCCAACTACACAAAATTAAACAATTTTAAATTTTCTAATCGTAATTAACAAAATTACATTTTCCTAATTTATTAATCTCTAATCTACTATACTTATATACATAATTAATCTCTAATCCTAATTTACAATTTTAAATTATCAAACATCCTAAATTATATCGTAATTAAATCCTAAATACTAAATTATATCCTAAATACTTATATCCTAAATAATTATATATATAACTAATTATGTAAATACTTATATCCTATATAATTATAACTAATTATATAAATACTTATATCCTTAATTATATACTAAATTATGTAAATACATGTCTCTCTCTCCTCATATCTCTCTCTCCTCACGTCTTTCTCTCTCCTCAGATCCGTCTCTCCGAAGCTCGTCGCCGTCCACCGCCGTCCTCCGCTGTTCCTCCGCCGACGCCGAAGTCCATCTCGTCCGCCTCTTCCTCCGCCTGCACGGCTCTTCCTCGATCCGCCACCGCCGGTAAGTTTTATATATACTTAATCCTTTCTTTTTTACTTAGATTGATATTAATTGACCTAGATAACCAACCGTATGTAGTAGCTCATGACTTCCGTGTTTTTCACAGGATTTATCGTTACTCATGTCAGCATTCTCACTTCTCTAGATATTCTCGAGCAATCTATAAATAGTATTTTCTAGCAATTTAAAGGTCTTCCCGGGCCCTAGTGACTTTCATTTCTCTCCCACCTTTCCTTTACTTTAACGCTACTTTTTAAAAAAATCGTAATAATTTCTTTTGATCGAGGAAATAAAGCATTGGGTCGAACTCTTCTTTGGGTTACCCGATATTGTAATAATTATTGATCAGCAAGGATGATGCTGTTTTCTAGAACCAAGATAACTGCATTCAATGGCATTAAGACCCCTACGGCAGATGAATGCTGTTTAATGTTGTTGCCTGTTTCCTAGAGCAAGAACTCATTAAACATTTCGATTCATTAGTTTTAATGAGGTGATATGATAGATAACAAACATATATATATATATATATATATATATATATATATATATATATATAAAACTTACCGGCGGTGGCGGATCGAGGAAGAGCCGTGCAGGCGGAGGAAGAGGCGGACGAGATGGACTTCGGCGTCGGCGGAGGAATGGCAGAGGACGGCGGTGGACGGAGACGAGCTTCGGAGAGACATATCTGAGGAGAGAGAAAGACGTGAGGAGAGAGAGATATGAGGAGAGAAAGACATGAGGAGAGAGCGACTTACCGGAGCTTCGGGGACGGAGGTTCGTCGGAGGAGAATCGGGTTTTTGGGAGAGATTGGAGAAATGAAGATTTTTAGGTCGGGGTAAAAAATTGGGGAAACTGATACGCGACCTGGTATTTAAAGACATTTACCGACGATTAAATCGTCGCTAAATGATTAAAATTCGTAGCTAAATGAACTTAAATTTTCGGTTCATAACCAGGCATTTAGCGACGATTTCATCGTCGCTAATAGTTTTTTTTTTTATACATTTAGCGACGATAAAATCGTCGCTAAATCATTTCATTTAAATTATTTTGGGGGGATTTTTCCCTCTTTAAATTTCGTTAAAATTCGAAATTAATTCGATATTAATTCCAAACTATTAGCGACGATAATATCATCGCTAATTGTTTTCCCACGAACTTAGCGACGAATAGAAATACTTAGCGACGAAAATATCGTCGCTAATTATCTTTGCCGCCAAACTTTAGAAGTTTTGGCACCAAATAATTAGCGACGATAAATTCGTCGTTAAAAGGGTGATTGGCGACGATTAAGTCGTCGCTAATACTTTCGTAGCTAAATGTCATATTTCTAGTAGTAGCCCTGATCTGGCCGCCCGATGCTTGACGGAGACGAAGAGCTCTGCCACCCTCGAATCCCAAATCCGGTAGAATTTCTGAATATTCTTGAAGCCCTCGTTGTCACGAGTTCATAGAACTTGGAATCACTCAATTTAAAGTTCATATGATGAAGATATGGAATTTTGAAGTTTGAAAGAAAAAAAAACGGAGAGAGAGAGAGAGAGAGAGAGAGAGAGAGAGAGAGCTTACAAATTAGGAATTTTAATTGAATTATTTTATTTAAAAAAGTCTAACTAACTAATTAAATAAGGGTGATAACAGTATACAAATAAATATGCCACGTAAATTATTTGGTAATTTGTTTAACATTTTATAAATCATGGCTAGATTCTTAGTTGTTGATATATCTCTAAAATTATAAGCTATAAATTATGACTTTTTATTTTTAGTCATAAAACGATTATTGTCATTATATATAATGAAAAAAAAACTAATCATTAAATTATATATGACTTTTTTTTCATATTAAATCATTTTATATACTGAAAATAATTATACCAAAATTTATACATAGATTTACACATAAAGACACTTAATGTAAAATATAAATATATTAATTAGCTAGCTTTAATTTATGTTCCTATATCTGTCCATAGGAATTATATGTATATATATTGCACAATATATTATTATTTATAGAAGATAAAAATATTAAACACATAGAATATTTTAAGTTGATTTAGGATTTAAAAACTCTGTTTATTTACTTTAAATTTAATATAACAAAGTATATATAAGATATTTTGGGCATGTTAAACACAATAATTAATATCTATATATAATATATGAATAAACTCTATCTTAAACACAATCTTAAACTCAGTATAATATAATAGTATGTGTTATATATATTAATTTTTATAAATTGTATGTATATATGATGTCAACAAAAAAAATATATATGTATAGACATTGCAAGAACCAATATAAATACATGAAATAATCAGAGAGAATACAAAACGCTAACAAATGAAGTGGGAGAGGCAAAGAAAAAGTTAAATTATAATTAATATATAAAAGTTATTTACGGAATTACTTTGACTGCTATTTCCGTAATTATTGTAGTTGCTACAATATTTTGAGGGATTTTTAGTATATATGATAATAGGTAGATCAGAGCAAAAAAAAAAAAAAAAAAATGACAGCTAGATAAGTGGATAATATAGGTAATAAATCAGTAGACATACTAGTCAACGCACGACGGTGGCTAGTTCCGTTTAGAAGTCTTCTCTTTTGTTTTGATTTTACTCAAGGTGTGAGAGGGGCAAAGAAAAATAAGAATTAGAGAATTAGAGAAAAATAAGAGAAAAGTATTTGTTAATTCAGAAATTTACTGTAATATTTATATGGTAAGGAATAATTAGGGATGCACTAACTTAAATTTTATTTGACTTTTAAAAATGAGATATAGATAAAATAAATTGAGACTAAATTAAAACTGTACAAGTTACAGCATTTTTGTCCTAATCTTCTATTTGTAACTTATAAACTAACGAATAGTTGTATCTCGAGGCTAACTTAATCAAATTTCTCTTATAAATATCGTCACCCAACATTAACTACTATCAAACACCAACAACATTGGAAAAGAAATTTGGCAAACATGGATTCCATACCCTTCAAACACCTCTTGTTTATCCTAATCATCACTATCACCACCCTCCAAAACTCAACCCCCGCCACCGCCGCGACCCCAGCCGTGGTGAAAGCCGCTTACTGGTTCCCGGAGAGCGAATATCCGGCGGCCTCCATAAACTCCTCCCTCTTCACCCACCTCTTCTGCGCCTTCGCCGACCTAAACCCCGTCACGTACTCTGCCACAGTCGCCCCCGCCAAAGCCACCGCGTTCTCCTCCTTCACCCAAACGGTCCGACTGAAAAACCCTAACGTGAAAACCCTCCTCTCCATCGGCGGCGGCAACGCCAACGCCTCCACGTTCGCCGCCATGGCAAGCCAAGCCTCCCGCCGCAAAGCCTTCATCGACTCCTCCATCATGATCGCGAGATCCAACGGCTTCAACGGCCTTGACCTCGACTGGGAGTCTCCGTCGACCCCGGTAGAGATGGCCAACTTCGGCTCGCTTCTCACCGAGTGGAGGACCGCCGTCACCGCCGACGCCTGCCAGAGGAACTCATCGGCGCTGCTCCTCACGGCGGCCGTGTTTCGCTCATACGACTACTATTCCCTCCTCCATCCCGTCATACAGATGTCCGACAGCCTGGACTGGATCAACGTCATGGCCTACGATTTCTACGGCCCCGCCTGGTCCCCGGCCTCCACCGACGCTTCCGCGGGGCTCTACGCCTCCGCTCCCGGGAAAGTCAACGCCGACAAGGGGATCGTTGACTGGCTGGGCTCGGGTTTCCCGCCGTGGAAGATCGTCTTCGGGCTTCCATTTTATGGCTACTCGTGGAGGCTCGTGGAGCCTGTGACGAACGTTGGGTTTTCTGCTCCGGCGAATGGGGCGGCGTTATCGGCGCCGTACGGGGCGGTGGGGTATGACGATATAAGGGTGTTTGCCGGGCAGAGCTCGACGAGGTGTGTTTATGACTCGGCCGTGGTGGCTCACTACTGCTCTTCGGGGACGACTTGGGTCGGGTTCGACGACGTGAAGAGTATTTCGACGAAAGTTAGTTACGCGAAGGGGAAACGGTTGCTTGGTTACTTTGCATGGCAGGTTGGAACTGATACCAACAACATCCTTTCTTCAGCAGGTTTGTGATATTATTCGCACTTTTTACATACTTTATTTATTTGTAAACTCTTCACATTAGAAATCAGTAGAGGCGTAGCGTAGAACACACACATGAAGCATTAGACAAGTAATTAACGATCATCAATCTAACACCTTAAAGGAAATCTTTTCTGATCCATATCACACACGTGTGTGTAGTTCTCCATGTATGTTATATATTTTGTCTCCTAATCCATATCACACACATCTTTATACGCTGACGATTAGAGTGATGAGACGATGAAAACTGGCAAATTATTGTAGAAAAAAACAAACACCTTTTTTTTAAGTCCCAAAGGTCCTCAAGTTTCTTTTTCGCATATATCTCCTACTTTATTTTTCATTTTTTACATGTAAAAACACTTAGGGCGTGTTTGGTACAGATTAAATTCTCCAGTTTTTTATTTTTAGTAGAAGCTAAACCGATTTTGTGGCGTTTGGTAAAATTGCTTTTGGGAAAAATTTCAAAATCGCTTTTGGAATTTGTACAAGATTCGGAAAATCTACAATTCTCAGCTTTTGAAAAAAGCGTTTTGAAAACTTTAATATCCTTAGTCAATTTTTGAAATCCCTAAATTTATCAGACAAAACACGAAAGAAAAAAAAAAGAGAAAACTTATATATATGCTTAGGTGGAAATAGAAAGTCTTTCAGAGAATACAGGCAAAGTTATTCTGTTATATTTTCTTTTCCCCCTCTGGGATTGAGACTGAGAGACCACGAATCAAATGAAGACTTGAGCGTAAATATTTCTTTTAGTTTTTCTCTTTTGGGGTTTGGCCGTATTGGATGTCAATTTAAGTCATTAAACTATTATACTAGTAGAAACGATAAATTTGTAGTTTAAATTTTTGTCAATAATTAAAAAACTTTATATTAAAAATAAAATAAAATTTTGCTGTCCATATTTTTCTAGTTTGTAATTATAATTCATATATATATGCATATAAATAAGCATATTAATAATTATTATTTAATTTTTAAGAACATGTCTATTTTAGTATTTTGACCATAATATATTTATTTTACCAAACGTTAAATTAGTTTTTGTTACCAGCAACAACTGTTTTATAAACAGTTTACCAAATGCTTGTCAATTTTTTTTTAAAAAAGTTTTTTTTGTTAAAATTGAAACTAAAAACACTTTTTTAAAAAACAAAACTATACCAAACAGACCTTTAGTTATTTTGGATGTCTAATTTTTTTTTTTTTTAATAACAGATTGTGGTAGAAGAAAAATAAACTTTAAACCCTCTCTCTCTCTCTCTCTCTCTCCTTTACAGGAGTTAGGCTATATATATAGTCAACTTAAATTTATTACATTAAAACTCTAAGCAAATTATATAAATAATAATAATAATAATAACAATCCAATTGAAACAAAGCGTATGAACTACATATACAGATGTAGACATGATGAGTTGAAATTATTTCCTTAATATTTATATAATTAGACTATAATTTCAATTAAAGGTAAGTATTACATATTTCATACAATTTTTTCTTTACTTTGTATGTAAACACAATATATATTCACATGGTTTTAATAAATGTTTGATAATTTTATTAATGCTAATAATAACAATGAATTTAATTTAAAATCATTAATGCAAGTATTTTAATAAATATGAGATGGTCTTTTTGTGTTAATATATTTTGTTTCTCTATATGCAGCGTTCAACACGTGGGGAGCATAGAATAAAACTTATATATATGCTTTCGTTAAAGTAATACGATATATAATAAATCGTTCTAGTACGAATATATTTCCTTGTAGTTACGTACTTGCATACATATTATGTAAGCTAAAGGAGGATTGCTTCTGAAGAACGAATATAGATCTTAACCAGTTCGCATCTGCGTGGTACTCTTTTTTATTTTATTTTTTATAATGGGGGTTATATATATATATATATATGTATATATATATATATGTATATATATATATATTAAAATATGGACGGGTTAAATAACTAGCCCAAACAACCCTTCTACTTTAAAATTATAGCCAAACTATTATTATATTTAGGAAAATATCCAATTTGTTATTATCACAATACAATATTCTAATAATACCCTTAAAAGTTAATATTATTAACTGACACAGAGTAAATAATATTGATGGTAACAATAAAAATAGTAAATCTCATTAAAGATAATAAGAATGACATTAAATCTCATTAACGGTAACATGAACAATTAACCGTAACAAGAACAACAATAAATCTTATTAATCGTAACAAAAACAATAATAAATCCCATTAAAGGTAACAAGAATGACATTAAATCTCATTAACGGTAACATGAATTATTTACCGTAATAAGAACAGTAGTAAATCTTATTAATAGTAACAAGAACAATAATAAATTTTATTATCTGTAACAAAAACAATGGTAAATCTTATTAACTGTGATAAGAACAACAATAAATCTTATTAACTAAAACAAGAACAACAATAAATCTTATTAATAGTCATCTTCACCGTCTCCGCCGCCGGAATTCGAGTTTTCATCGGAGTTTCAAATGACGAAATCCCAGCCTTACCTTCCGATCCGAATGCCACCGTCAATTGAAATCAGTTGATATGATTATCACCAAAATTCATTATAGTTAATCAATCAATAAATTGGATTAACACAAAACATTCATTCACATTAACAATTAATCAATCAGTAAATATGATTAACACCAAAAATATATAACAACATAAATCTACCTCTAGCTAGTGGTTCGAAAGACAATCCAATCCAATCCACTTCAATTCAATTCATTTTTGTACCTACAATGGCGAGAGAGCCGATAAGTAACCGCCGAAATCCGACGTGGAAGACTAACATCGGCAATGGATGCGGAATCCTTGTGCGTCCTCAGAATCAGCTTCTTGTAGGACTGAATGTAAAGGAAAAGAACCAGATCGCGCACATCGACACCGTCGGCTTCTTTCTCGACCTTGACGTCGGATTCCGAGTGAAGCACTGGGCGAGAATGTTGAGCACGAGCTGTGTGTGGTCATCGGAGATCTGAAGCGCCTGCAAGTAATAAACACATTAAATTAACTAACAATCAAGTAGTAAATAACATTTTATAGTATTAACCAACAAATTTATGACAACACTGATAGTACATAAATGAAATTTTGGTAGTAATAGTGAATAATGTTATATATGAGTGTAAATAAAACAAATTTAACAAGAAATTGACTATTAATCTATAAGAATTAAATAGACATTAATTATTACTAAGCATGCTCTGGGTTATAAAAGTAAAACTATGTAAGTTGTTAGAAAGTAATCAAACTCTGAATATTTCATTGTAAATAATATTTACAGTGAACACATATGATAGTAAATATTATTTAGCATTCGAAAAGCAAAACTTGTTTCTGATTTGCCATACGATTCCATGATATATGTTGTCAAATTGATTCTTCAAAATTGACGACGAATACCTGAAAATAAGTGGAATTAAAATACAAATAATAAAGAAGTGCTATAAATCAAGAGATCCTAAATTTGTAACCTATCCAAACAACTTAAAACGCATAGTTTATTCCGAAACCAAACGCAGAGCTTTAAATCACTAACCTATCCAAGCAGTTTAATGAAGGATTTCAATTTTTTTAGCTGAATTATAACTTATTCCGAGAGAACAGATTGTCGCGATTCACAACACTCACCGAACAATCCAAAAGCTTCGAAGACTGTTGCGATTCCGTCAAGTCCGTTGCCCAGAAAAATCCTCGCAGCTACGCTGACGACAAAGAGCTTCTTCGATTCCACTGCGCACTCTCTCCTGCTCTCTCGGATCTTGCGGATCTTCCTTTCTCTGCTCAATCATGTCATGCCACATGTGCTCCACGATCTAGCATGGATCCTCCGCCCCCGGCGATGACGTCAGAGGCGTTCTCACCACTACGGCAGAGCTCACGATTTTCTCATTAGTTGTTCTTCTCAGGCGATTTCTTGCTCTGACGCCGACGATTCCATAGAGATCGGTGATTCAGTAGCCATATTTTCATCGCTTTCAGAACGGTAGATAACACTAGTACAAATATAGGCTTCGGATGCGACGAAAGTCGCATCTGATTGTCCAAATGTCGCATCCGGTAATATATCGGATGCGAATTAAGATGCGACTTTGTCGCATTCGAAAAGCCGTAGCTGAAAGTTTTGGATGCGACATGTCGCATCCGAAAGTCTAACTTTCAGATGCGACATGTCGCATCTAAAATCGAATCCAATAAGTTAGTTAAAGTTCTCAATCTGGTAGGATTTGGACTTTCGGATGTGACATGTCGCATCTAATAGTCTTCTTGCCATATTATCAGATGCGACATGTCGCATCCGATACCCTTCCCGCTATATGATATGGCGGGAATATAAGGCTTTCGGATGTGACATGTCGCATCTAATAGTCTTCCCGCCATATTATCTGATGCGACATGTCGCATCCGATACTCTTATTTATTTAAAAAAAATAAAAATATTTACAATAAATGAAAATTTAAGTAAATAAATAATAATATAAACAATATATTAGTAAATAAATAATTAATAGAAATGTAAACGGAAAACAAAATCTTATAAATTTGAATAATACAAACATTAATTAGAGTTTTGTTTGTTTGATAGTATCAAATATACTAATTTCTACTCGTCGGGATCACGGCTCTCTCTATACCACTCAGCAATGGAAGCTCTGCCTCGGGATCTGCCTCGAGATCCGTCGCTGCCACTAGGACGCTATCGTTGGAACTCCACAGAAGCTGACGTCATTGCAACCGATGGGGTTGTATTCTGAGGCTGCGGTGTCGTGGGGGACGGATGAGCATGCTGAGCCTGTGACATCGCTAAGAGCGTTTGCTGCATCTGCTCCATCTGAGGTTTTTGTGCCTAAAGTTGGGTATGTAACTCGCTAACGGCTGGATCGGTTAAATCCCGAGACGACGAACTTGACGAACTTCCATCCTGAGCTCGAGCCATGAGCAAATGAGATCTTGGGATCACAGGACCAAACCTAACATTCCAATCTCGGCGGATTCCGAGAACAGAACTCATCGCAAATGCTTCAGCGTCATCAATGCTCATGTTGGAATTGATCTAGGGTTAAGAAAAGATTTAACGCTTTTATCAAGCGGCAGAAAAAAAAATTATTTTAAACAAGTAAAACGATTTTACTAACCTAGAGAAAGAGCAAGCACATGTTATTATTAAAACTATCTAAAAGTGATTACACGTTTACTAACTTTTATGAAGCTTGATCGTTAAGAAGCTTGTGGAGGTTGAATCGCTCGTCTCACCATGCATCTCGTCTTTCTTCATTCTTCGGGAACTCGAGTAACCACAAAATTTTCTGTTGGAATTGATCTAGGGTTAAGAAAACATTTAACGCTTCGAGCAAGTGGCGGAATTTAAAAATTTTCTTTTAAACAAGTAAAACGTTTTTACTAACCTAGACAAAGAGCAAGTACATATAAATTAAAACTATTAAAGATCATTATTTATTTACTAACCTTTGTGAAGCTTGAACGTTGAGAAGCCTTAGGAAGGTTGAACGTTCATCTCCCCACTCAGCTCGCCTTTCTTCTTTCCTCGGGAACTCGAGCAACCACGAAAGTTTCTATCACAAGAATCACTCGAGAAAGAAAGGAATTAGTGTGTGGGCACGTTTAAACACGACGACTCAAGAACAAGTCTAAGAGTCGAAGAGCTAAAACACTAGGTCAAATGTAGACCTAGGTGCCAACAAAAACGAAAAGAAACTTAGAGAGAGAGAGAGAGAAGGGGGCGGCCACAAGTTCTAGAGAGAGAGAGTCTCTCAATCTCTAACTTATGTGGAATGAATAAACAATGAGAATGAGGCATCTATTTATAGGGGAGGGATTACCTTCAATAAGGTAGTTTCCTCTTCTATAGAATATCACATATCCATGAGAAAAAATTTCTCTTCACCCTATTGAATCACACGGCCAAGACTTGCCAAGCAAGTCCTTGGATTTGTTTCGTCTTTTATCTTGCTCCTCTCTTGCCTATAGATGGCCGCCCCTTTTCCTTCCTTATAGAGGAAATTTGTTTCCTCTTTTTCTATTGGCAAGTATCTTCATACATCAATGCACAAAATAATTTCTCTCTTCTCCTTGGGTAGGACGTGTAAGCCTTCTAGAAGGTGCTTCTAGATATTTCTTCATTTGTTCATGACAACATAAGAAAAAGGCCCATTAGGAATTTTCAAGTAAAATTCCATGAAATGAAATTAATCCTCAAGGCCCAAATTATTCAACTTGGCCGAGTGGTTTAAGTCATCATATGACAATGTCATAAAATTTCTTGACATTAATTTCATCCTATGTCTGAAAAGACAAAAATACCCTTTAGACAATTTTCGTAAAACTTGTCTCGTTCTTATTTTGACTTAGCTTATAGTTTAACTATTCCCACTCGATATGATTTGTGATAGTGACCTCACGGATCCAAATGAACAAAGCTTAAGCTAAAATACTTGGACTCAAAAGTTCACAAACCTTTTCCAAGTTTAGCTTAATGTCAACTGACTCCACTAAAGAGTTGACACTGAAAATCTCTCGGTTCAAATGAATTTATTCTCTACTCAAGAATTCAACTTAATTGTGATGAGTGGATCCACTGAATATTATCTATGTTTACCCTTCATGAATATCACCAGCTAGTCGAGATTTACAAAATTACCATTTTACCATTCTATCTGTTATTTCCTAAACTCATTTGTCGCTTGTGACTAAGTTAGAAATAATAATGTATTGACGAGGAGCGAACAAGTCACATTGATTCATCCAAAAGAGTCATGACTCACTTTGGACACTGGCCAGTTCATTTATTCAAACTCCAAGGAACAAAGCATGAGTTGATATACATTGCATTTCAGCAATCTTGTACATGAATTCCATATCTATGAGATCTTCACAAAGTTACTCATGACATCTTCATAGCTTAGTACTCGACCAATAGGTCATGCTCAGAATCAAATAGTGAATCCGAACTCTGACTTTCTCAAACGAGAATACGTAAGCTATGAAATGACATGTCTCATTTCAGGATTGAGCTAAGCATGATGCAATTCATACGTAGTGACTTCGAGACATAAAAGTTTAAATGGTTTGTTCTTATCTTGTCTCTAGAAGTGCACTGGTCAATTCAGTACCTTCAGAAGATACCTAGAAGAACTATAGAGTCTCCAACTCTCAATGTCCCATAATCAGACATCATAGATTCTCCTAACAATCGTACTGATATCAATAGTCCTTTGATCCTTAGATTGCGAATATATTGTTTTAAGCAAACAATGAAGAGTTTGTTCATGCAAATCTACATTTGTCTCTTCATGTGTTGTTATTTTTCTTTATGGACTAAAGACTAAGGTTTTATCATAAAGCTTCAGACAAGGAAGAATGAATGAACCTTTCAACTTTTATTAATAAATAAGTAGTTACAAGCAAGAGTCTTCGTAAGACTATATTACATCCAATCCTTTCTCTTACCACACCTACGACTCTCAAGAAATGAGTCAAGTTCCCGCTGCCTCCGCAGGCACTCGAGCAACGAGCTCGAGATACGGCCTCCGAAGCCTCGCGCACCGTCTAGGTGGGCAACCTCGTGACAACGAGAGCCAGCCCTGAAACTCGGCGAATGACCCCGAGGCCGCGCTCCGAGAGGACACGGCTCGAAGGCTCACCGAGCTCCTAGACCGCCCCGGCGTCGATGGCACGCTCATCGCCGACCTCCTCGGCTACAACGTCGAGGATAGATCCGCCCAAGACCACTCCGACCCGGACTATGTGGGGGAGTCGAGAACCGATGAGGCCACTTCTTGTGGGCACCATTGACAACAGTCTCGGCCCCGGTCGCCAACAACCTCGTCCGGAGAATCTTAATCGACAACGGCAGCTCCGCCGACATAATCTTCAAGTCGGCGCTGGACAGGATGAAACTATCCAGAATGAGACCGACCCCGATCTCGACCCCACTCTTCGGCTTCTCCGGGGAGAGGGTCATGACGGAGGGCACCATCGACCTCCCGATCACCTTCGAGACACCGGGGGGATCGAGGTCACCCACATCGTGTCGTTCCTGGTTGTGGACCAACCCTCGGCATACAATATCATCATCGGCCGCTCGACTCTCAATCGGTTGAAGGCCATAACGTCCACCTACCATCTGATGATGAAGTTCCCGACCGAGAAGGGGATTGCCATAATGTTGGGAGATCAATCTATGGCAAGGATGTGCTACATCCATGGCGTGGACGGAAAGGGAAAAGGAAAGATGTTGAGCACCATCTTCCAGCTCGGGGACAAGCTCCCATGCAAGATAGAGGAAGGGGGCACCTTCGGAGAACTGGACCAGAGGGACGATGTCGAGCGTCGAAAGGTGGAGACACCGGACGACCTCGTTCCCGTCGTGTTGGATGACGCCAAGCCTGACCAAGTAGTCAAGGTAGGCGCCCAACTCCCATCCGAAATCCGACTCCAGCTCGCCGCATTCCTCCGCGAGTTCAAAGACGTCTTTGCGTGGACACACGCCGACATGCCGGGGATCGACCCCGAGATAATGGTTCACTGTCTCAACGACGACAAGAGAGTGACTGAGCGCGTCCAACCGCGGCGGGCGTTCAGTGGAGAGAGGTACCAAGCCATTGGTGAAGAAGTTGACAAACTTCTCGCCGCCAACTTCATCAGGGAGGCGGAACACCCCAAGTGGGTGTCCAATGTGGTGATGGTCAAGAAGCCGAACGGGAAGTGGCGGATTTGTATCGACAAAGATCTCAACAAGGCATGCCCGAAGGAAAGCTTCCCTCTCCCGAGGATCGAGCAACTTGTGGACGCCACGGCGGGCCACGAGTTGCTGAGCTTTATGGATGCTTACTCAGGCTACAATCAGATCCGCATGCACGAGCCGGATCAGATCAAGACCACCTTTGTTACGAACCGCTGACTCTATTGCTACAAGGTCATGCCCTTTGGCCTAAAAAACGCGGGAGCGACGTATCAAAGGTTGGTGAACCGAATGTTCGCCAATCAAATTGGCAAAACTATGGAGGTCTACGTGGACGATATGCTTGTCAAAAGCCTCAAGGCCTGCGACCACGTTCGAGACCTTAGGGAGATGTTTACGATCTTGCGGCGCTACAAGATGAAGCTCAACCCCAATAAGTGCGCTTTTGGGGTTGAGTCTGGAAAATTCCTGGACTACATGGTGAACCGCCGTGGGATTGAGGCGAATCCCGATAAGATTAGGGCGATCTTAGAGATGAGATCGCCACAAAAAGTGAAAGAAGTACAAAGTCTGACGGGAAGGATCGCCGCCCTGACACGATTCGTTTCCAAGGCAACCGATAGGTGCCAACCGTTTTTCAAGGCACTAAAGAAGACCGACGGATTTGAGTGGACTGGGGAATGCGAGGAGGCGTTCCGTGAGATGAAGGCCTACTTCAGCTCCCCCCGTTCTAATACGCGAGGAAGACAAGGTGCAATGGCCGGTTTATTATGTCAGCAAGGCGCTCCTCGACGCCGAAACTCGATACCCGGAGATCGAGAAATTGTCCCTCGCCCTCGTCACGAGCGCGAGGAAGCTTCGCCCCTACTTTCAAGCGCACCCGATCGTAGTGCGTACGGGACACCCCATCGAGAAGGCCCTACAAAAAGGGACCTCGTCTTGAATGGCCATATGGTCCCAAGAGCTGGGCGAATACGGGGTCGAGTTTCAACCGAGAACCACCATCAAGGGCCAGGCCCTCGCCGACTTCGTGGCTGAATTCACAAGCGCACCCTCAACTGGCGAGGGCAACAAAGGCAATGAGAACGAGGAAGACAAGGGGAACGACCACGACGGGTCGTCAAAGAAGAGGACCAACGACCCGATAGGGCCGGTCTGGGACTTGCACGTGGATGGCGCGTCAAACGCCCGGGGGGCTGGCGCCGGCGTTGTGCTCACAAATCCTGATAGGGAAAAACTGAGATACGCCCTGCGGTTCGAGTTCAAGGCTTCCAACAACGAGGCAGAGTACGAGGCTCTGATCGTTGGCTTGGAATTGGCAAACAAGCTAGGCGTCCAAAACCTGCGCATCCACTGCGACTCGCAGTTGATTGTGAACCAGGTCAAGGGCGACTACGCAGCCAAAGAGCCTAACATGATCGCCTATCTGTCGAAGACCCAGAAAAATCCGGAGGCCCTGTCGTGGTTCGAGATAGTCCAAGTTCCCCGAGAGGCGAACATTGACGCCGATGCCTTGGCACGCCTTGCGTCCGGGATCGACGAAGAGGGGGAAGGTAGCGTCCAAATAGAAGTGTTAACTCGACCATACGTCTCGAGAGGCGACGTAGGGGTAGTCGACGCAACCCCGCCCCCCTCGTGGATGACGCCACTCGTGGAGTATCTCAAGCAAGGAGTTGTCCCCGAAGACAAGGAAGAGGCCAAAAAGCTGAGAAGCTTGGCGCCGAAATACACAATGAGGGAAGACAACTTGTTCAAGAGAGGATACTCCATGCCCTTTCTCCGTTTCCTGACCGAGGTCGAGGCAAAGAAAGCGCTCCGCGAGGTACACGAAGGCGTGTGCGGAAACCATGCCGCCGGACAATCTTTGGCACTGAAACTGCTAAGACTCGGATATTTTTGGCCGACCTTGAAAAAGGACTCCCACGAGTGGGCCAAAAAATGCGACAAATGCCAAAGGTTCGCCCACATCCCGTGCCAAGCGCCGGCCCCGTTGTGCCCGATCATTGTGCCTCGCCCCTTCGCGAAATGGGGAATCGATCTCATTGGAGAGCTGCCTGCGGCCCCGAGGCAGTACAAGCACACAATCGTGGCTATCGATTACTTCACGAAGTGGGTAGAAGCTGAACTATTGGCAAAGATCACCGAGGCGAACACGACGAGCTTCGTCTGGAAGAACATTGTCTGCCGCTTCGGGATCCCCGCGTCGATTGTGACCGACAACGGAAAGCAATTCGACAACACGCGCCTCCGGGACATGTGCGAATAATTGGGCATTAGCAAGACTTTCTCTTCTCCCGCCATCCACAGGCCAACGGTCAAGCCGAGGCGGTCAACAAGACAATCAAGGAGAACCTGAAGAAGAAGCTGGAAGAAAGAAATGGGGCTTGGGCCGACGAACTTCCCATGGTCTTGTCGGCATATCGGACCACCGCGCGAAACGCGACCGGCGAAACCCCTTTCGCTCTCGCGTTCGGCGTCGAGGCCGTGGTACCTGTCGAGACAAAGCTGCCAACCTTACGCATCGAGGAGTATGAAGAAACCGCCAACGACGAAGCAAACAGGCTCGAACTGGACCTCATAGACGAGAAGAGGGCGGACGCACTCTCCCGCCTTGCCACGCAGAAGAGAAAGGTCGAGAAATACTACAATTCCAAGATCAAGCTGCGGAAGTTCGCCGACGGAAGCCTCGTCCTTAGAAAGGTGTTCCAAAACACCAAGGTGCAAGGAGCGGGAGTTCTGGGCCCCACCTGGGAAGGCCCGTACTGCGTGCACCGGGCCATCCACAATGGCACGTACGAGCTCGAGAACCTAGAGGGACTCGTATTCACGCACCCGTTGAACGCGGAGCACCTGCGACAATACTACCAATAAGAAGCCCGCTCTCGATTTCCCTATGTTTTGTTGTTTTTGTCCTATTTCCGGTTTTAGAAAACACAATTTCAAATTTCAGATAAGGCCAATGGCCTGGGAATGTAATTTTTAACTATTTCGACATAATAATCAAATTACATTTCATCTCGAAGCCCTTTATCCTATAGTATTATAATTTCTAGTCTCCTCTACGAGTACACAAGAAACTCGGGGGGCTAATGAGGGTAACATGTACACATTTCTCGTGCAACGCACTCACGCGACTCCACGTTTTGCGCACCAAGAGGTGGCGAAATTTCAACAAGTCGGATCCGCGCACCGGACCTCCGACCCTACACATCCATCGTGCGACGCCCACTCACGACTCGACACTTCGTGCACTAAGAGGTAGCGAAATGTCGGCAAGTCGGATCCGCGCACCGGACCTCCGACCCTGCATGCACGACCCGGCACTTCACGCACCGAGAGGTAGCGAAATGCTGACGAATCGGATCCGTGCACCGGACCTCCGACCCTGCATGTCTCTCGTGCGGTGCTCCCGCGCGATTCCACGCCTCACATACCGGCGTGGTCGATCACATCCACGCACCTGATCGTTGATCTTGGCAGCCAAGACCCAAAACGCGATGCATGTATCGACAGGTATCACAATCGCTGGGAATTATGCTCGCCTCAAACCCACTCCGGCGCACAACACGCACGCCGACAGGTAGTGGGCCGGAAGGTGGGTGCGATAGCCACTCAGCTCGCACACGCCGATAGGCAGCAAGTCACTAATGAACGGCAAAGAATTGCATCCGCCCAACGAAACTGGTCTAGCCAGCGTCCGTGGAAAACTCCACTACCAGGTGTGGCAGTAAGCCGTGCAAACCGGTTACGCTAGATATAGTAAACCGGGGGTCGGGAGACACGCACTAATCGGATTGCGCAAATCGATTACGCTAAGCATAGTGAATCGAGAAAATATGACGCATAATAAATCAAGGAAGCTTTGGCTAAAGCAAACAGTGTCACATAAACAACCCAACGGGAAAAACGCGAAAGTACGACAAACATCCAACAAGGAAAGACATAACAAGTATCCGAAAGGAAACACAATGCAAGCGCTAAACAAGTGCTCGGAAGATTAAAATAAAGTTGGCTACTCTGAGCCGAAGTCGATCTGCTCCTCATCATCCTCGGGGCGAGGGGCGCCTGACCCGTCGGTAGCCTCTCCGTCAAGCAGGCGGTTCGTCGACTGAGCAGCCTCCGCGGGGACTTGGGGACGCGGGTCGTCCACTTGTGGCTCGTCATCCAGAGGAGGGAACATGGCGTCAAAGAAGGAAAAAGTGGTCCCACGGGACGCGTTCTCCTTCGCGGTCGCGTCTCGAACCCGAATGGCCGCTTCGTAACGAGCCACCTGCAACGCGAGGTCCCAATCTTCCTCTAGGTCCGCCTTGGATCGCACGGCGTCATCTGTTGGAATTGATCTAGGGTTTAAGAAAAAGTTTAACGCTTCGTTAAGCGGCGGAATTTTAAAATTTTCTTTTCAAGTAAAAACAGTTTTTTACTAACCTAGACAAAGAGCAAGCACATGTAAATAAAAACTATTATGAGCATAGAAGTTTACTAACCTTTCTTGAAGCTTGAACTTTGAGAAGCTTTTGGAAAGTTGCAACGCCCGTCTCCCTCGCAGCACGTCTCTCTTTCTTTCCTCGGCGACTCGAGCAACCACGAAAGTTTCTATCACTAAATCACTCGAAATAAAAGGAATCAGTGAGTGGGCAATTTTAAACACTACGACTTAAGAACGAGTCTTGAAGTCGCAGAGCTTTACTCTAGGTCAAATGAGGACCTAGGTGCCAAAACAATAAAACGAAATTGAAGAGAGAGGGAGAGAGAGGATCGGCCAAGTCTAGAGAGAGAAGCTCTCAATCTCTAAAACTTTGGAATGAGAAAACAATGAGAATGAGGCCTCTATTTATAGGGGAGGGATTACCTTCAACAAGGTAGTTTCCTCTTCTATAGAATATCACATATTCATGAGCAAATATTGGCTTCCCTTTCTCTATCTTGGACGTGCAAGCTATAGGAGCAAGTCCTTGGATTTGTTTCCTCTTTTATCTTGCTTCTCCCTTGACCCATTTGGCCGAAATCCTCTTTCCTTGTATAGGAAATTTGTTTCCTCTTTTTTCTTTTGGCAAGTATCTTCATACATCAATGCACAAAATAAATTCCTCTTTCTCTCTAGGGTATGCACGAAATTGGCCTTCTAGAACATGCTTCTAGATGTTTCTTTATTTGTTCATGACAATATAAGAAAAGCCCATTAAGAATTTTCAAGTAAAATTCTATGAAATGAAATTAATCCTCTTCTAGATGTTTAAATCATTTGTCATCATATGACAATGTCAAAAAAAAATTATTGACATTCATTTCGTCCTATGTCCAAAAGACAAAATTACCCTTTTGACAATTTTAGTTCTTGTTTTGACTTAGCTTCCAGTTTAACTATTCCTAATCGATGTGATTCGTGACAGTGACCTCATGGATCCAAATGAACAAAGCTTGAGCTAAAATACTTGGACTCAAAAGTTCACAAACCTTTTCCAAGCTTAGCTTAATGTCAACTGACTCCGCTAAAGAGTTGACACTGAAAATCTCTCGGTTCAAATGAATTTATTTTCTACTCAAGAATTCAACCTAATTGTAATGAGTGGATCCACAGAATATTATCAGTGTTTACCCTTCATGAATATCATCAGCTAGTCGGGATTTACAAAATTACCATTTTACCCTTCTAGCTGTTATTTCCTCAACTCCTTTGTCGCTTGTGGATAAGTTAGAAACAATGTATTGACAAGGAGCTAACAAGTCACATTGTTTCATCCAAAAGAGTTAGGACTCAATTTGGACACTGGCCAGTTCATTTATTCACACTCCAAGGAACAAAGCATGAGGTGATATACATTGCATTTCAGCAATCTTGTACATGAATTCCATATCTATTAGAACTTCACAAAGTTACTCATGACATTCTCACAACTTAGTACTTCACCAATAGGCCTTGTTCGGAATCACATAGTGAGTCCGAACTCTGACTTTCTCAAATGAGAATACTAAGGTGTGAAATGACATGTCTCATTTCAGGATTAAGGTAAGCACGATGCAATTCATACGTAGTGACTTCGAGACATAAGAGGTTAAATGGTTTGTTCTTATCTTGTCTCTAGAAGTGCACTGGTCAATTCAGTACCTTCGGAAGATACCTAGAAGAACTATAGAGTCTCCAATTCTCAATGCCTCATAACCAGACATCATAGATTCTCCTAACAATCATACTGAGGTCAATAGTCCTTTGACCCTTAGATTGCGAATATATCGTTTTAAGCAAACTACGAAGAGTTTGTTCATGCAAATCTACATTTGTCTCTTCGTAAGTTATTTAGTTTGTTTATGGACTAAAGACTAAGGTTTTATCATAAAGCTTCAAACAAGGAAGATTGAATGAACGTTTCAACTTTTTATTAATGAATAAACAATTACAAGCAAGAGTCTTCATGAGACTTTATTACATCAAATGTACAATATAAAGATTACAACTCTTCTTGTGGGCACCATTGACAACATCATCCTTATCCTCGATGAGGGTCTGCATCTCCATTAGCAGCGAATCCCTCTCCCTCTAGGCCTTAACTCGAGATCTCGCTCGCCGATAGCCGAGCGTGGATGATGTTCAGCTCCTCGTCTCGGCTCGAGAGCGCCGCCTGGAGTTTCTTCGTCTCCCCCAAGAAAGTGTCGGCGGCTTGCTCCGCCTTCTCCAGGGACGCCTGCGCCGTCATGCGCTGTGATCTCTCGGCCACCAGCTCCTCGCGGGTCCGCCTCGACTCTTCCTCGAGCGCCTGAAACTCTTGGGCGGTCCGAACCCCCACTAGAGCGGCAGCGTGGTCGGCCGCCGCGCTCTCCATGTCTCTCTTCATGATTTGCATTCTCCAAAGTAAGTCCCGGAGGATGCGTTCACCTCGTTCCTGACACGCGAGCATCTGCGAAAAATGGTGGTGCGCGTATTATCACAACGAGTACAAGGGGCGCATGTAGGTCAAACAAACGGGCCGTACCTTTCGAGCGTTGCGAACTCCGTTTTGGAAGTAATCGAGATCGCTCGTCGTCAGCAGACCCTTGAAGTCTCCCAAAGGGGTCTCGAGGATTCCCTGGGAACACTGGCCTCGAAGCTTCGCCGCCTCCGCTAGAAGCATCGAATCCATGCCACCAGACGCCGCCGATGTATGAGCGCGCTTGCGGCCGGAAGGCGAACCGAGGGAGGCTGACGACGACGGTCGCTTGCTCGAAGAGATCGCCTCGTTCCTCGCCCGCACTGGCGTTCCCCCGCGATGAGCCTCGACTCGGGAACGAGCCGCGGCCAGAGCTTCAGCAGTAGGCTCTACCCTCGGCTCTCGCGCGCGCGACCGGTTTCGAGCCATGGTATCTGCAAAAGAAAGGAAAATGCGTTAGTCAATTAGAACATAACAATAAACACAAACAACAAAGAGATGCGATAGCACAAAAGCGCATATGGTTAGTACCCCCCACGTCGGGGAGGGGAGCAGACAAACCCCCCGCCTCAGACTCGGGGTCCGCCACGACCTCCGCGCCGGGTCCGGGTCGTCGGGGACCTTCGTCGTCAGGCACGAACCACCCGGTAGTCGCCATGAGATCCGGGGACTCGAAGAGCGATCCCTGTCGCCTCGAATCTGGTACCGCTCTGATCACGAGCACGAGCTCGGAACTCTCAATGCCGTAGTCGGCCGAAGGTGAGAGGCGCTGTCCCGAAGGCAGATTCGGATACGAGGTTCCTAATATCGTCGGCCGTTACGGCCTGGCCCTTCGCTCGATGCAGCATCATATGACAGGCGGCCACCATGCAGTAGAAGGATGGAGACATCTGGGCCGCGTGAACGTTGAGACGGACCAAGAGATCCTGGATCACAGACTGAAAAGGCAACCGCAGCCCCCCGCGAAGACTCGCCTCGTGAACGGCGGCATACCCCTTCCGTGGGCGAGTCGGAAGGTCTTCAGGCAACGGTCGTAGTAACGATACGGATAGCGGAATGCGGAACCGTTTCCTCAAACCTCTGAAGCTCGCGAGTGAGAGGGAGCTAGGGAAGTTGACGCCGGAACAATCGAAGCCGCCTCGAATCGCCGCCTCCCCGATAGGGAACGATGAGGCGCGCTCCTCCTCTCGAGCGGTCGGGGTACGCACCTTCGCCGCCGGCAAACGAGGCAAAAGGGACTCGCCTCAGCCTTCGGGGTTCGTCGAGCTCTCTGGGTCCGCGGCGCTTTCGGGACCGGTCGATCTTGTTCCCTAGCCCACGCCTGAGCCGACCAGTTGGGTTCCTTTGCCCGCACTAGGACTCACTGGGCGGCCTCCCCCGCCGATGGTCGGGCCGGCCGGGCATGCTTCTTCGCCCGCACCCGGGCCGGCCAGAAACTCCTCATCGCCCGCGCTCGGCCAGGTCGAACGGGCCCCTCCATGCGCGTCCTGCCCGACAGGCCCATCCAAGCCCCCACGCGGAGCGCCCAAGGCTATTGGGCCGGCCCCACCAGCGTCCGGCCCAAGTGGGGCACCTCCCCACGCGCTCGGGTCACCTGGGCCACCTAGGCTCGCGCCCGGCCCGATGGCGCGCGCGTCCGGCCCAGCAGCGCGGCCCGGCCCGCGACCGGGTGGGCTCCCCTCGCGCAGCCCTAGCCCACCGGCCCCTAGGGCTAGGGCGATCAGCGCCTCGGCCGCATCCCCCCGGCCGACGTCGCCCGGCCGGCACCCTTCGTCTCCGGCGCCGGCGCTCCAACCAGCGGCGTCGCCCGTCTCCGGCGACCCCTCACCAGCGCGCGCGCGCTCAGGCGCGACCAAGCCCAGGCCTCCTAGGCCTCCACCGCCGCCAGCCCCCTGCACAGCAGCCCCACCCGAGAGGGTGGGATCCTTCCCGTCACCAACGCCAGCCCCGGCGGCGCCGTCTCCGGCGCCCAACCCGCCGGGCGCGACCCTCCCTGGCTCGCGCGCCTCTCCAGCGCCCTCCACGGCCGGCCAAACCCCCTCCGGCCGAGGGGGATCTTCTCCGGGGCTGGGTTCGACCCAGACGGTGCCGCCCCGGCCGGGCGTGGCTCTCTCCATGCCGGCGTCGGTCCCCTCGGCGCCTTCGACGTGCGCCCCGGCCGGGCTAGTCGCGCGCGGCCCAGCAGGCGCTCCTCCGGGGTTGGGATCTGCCCAGAAGGCGCCGACCCAGCCAGGCGCGACTCCCCCGATGTCGGCGACGGTCTGCACGACGCCGCCCATGGCCGGCTCGTCTCCCCCGGCTCCAGATTCGCCGGAGACGGCTCCCCCAGCGCTGGGTGGTCGACCATGCGCGCGCGGCACTCCCGACATGCCCCTCAACCAGGCCAGCCCCGCGCTGGTCGGCCCGGCTCTCCCCGGCGCTTGGCGCCATCGGGCCGGCGTCCCCCTGATGGCTTGGGCCGCCTCCGGCGCGCGTGTCCTCGTCTCCGTTAGCCAACCACGCCTCTATGGAGGAAAAATCACCTCCCACCATGTCTACCACGTTCTTGCTCGGGACGAACGAAGACGGTGCGTTGTAGACGGTCGAAGGAGACAAAAATTGTGTCCAAAAGTCGTCCAAGTCCACGATTTGATTCCCGAGGAGGGGAAAAAGATCGTCCTCAACGGTCCCACACCCCGACAGGTGATTGGTGGGATCCATGAGCACGTGCGAACAAGGGATGACGCCGGAAAAATAATAAAATAATATTAAAAGAGGGGGAGGCTTACCGGTGCAAGTCAAGACGGTCCGACGAAACGACAAGGGGCGGAGCTTACTTGAGTTTACCACACAGGCTACGCCCGGCGGCAAACTCGGGGGGCTAATGTTATCGGCCCGACGAGGTCGGACGACGAAATCGACGTTTCGGGCAGTCGGACGAGCTCACCCGGCCGATGGCAGGCCCGGTTAACTCGGCCATTGGCCGGCCCAAGCAATTCACTCGGCCAATGGCCGAGTGAATCTCAACCGGCCCACCATGCTCACTCGGCCAATGGCCGAGTGAATCTCAGCCGGCCCATCAAGATTCACTCGGCCAATGGCCGAGTGAACCCACAGCCGGCCCATCAAGACTTACTCGGCCAATGGCCGAGTGAACCCACAGCCGGCCCATCAAGATTCACTCGGCCAATGGCCGAGTGAACCCTCAGCCGGCCCATCAGGTTCACGCGGCCAATGGCCGAGTGAATCCCTTGCCGGCCCAACAAGTTCACTCGGCCAAGGGCCGAGTGAAGCCTCCTACCGGCCCAACAATTCACTCGGCCAATGGTCGAGTGAATCCTCTCTCGGCCCAGGCCTTTCACTCGGCCAATGGCCGAGTGAACCTCACCCGGCGTCCAGCATTCACTCGGCCAATGGCCGAGTGAACCTCACCCGGCGGTCAACACTTCACTCGGCCAAGGGACCTTCAAAACGTCCCTTGGTCGCCTATAAATGCGAGGCTCGACCCCTCGAGACAGGTAATCCGAATTTGAGTACTGAAACTCTGTCGAACTCGTAAGTCACTCGTTTCTCTCAAGTCTCGGCCTCTAAACACTTAAACCCTCTATATCCACCTCAATCCTACTAATGTTGAGCGTCGGAGAGGTAAACAGAGGCAACCCCTCTGTTTCCCCTTTGTAGTTCACACCTCCTCTCTTATCTTTTCAGGTGCTTGGACGAGATAGACATCATCAACTGCTAAGGGACGACTTGGGATACCAAGTCCGACACGCTCGAGCTGAAGTGAGACCACTTGGTCCGGCCTTGGGTCTAACGACTTTGGACTCCTAAATAGTTCTCCGAAAACGAGCGACAACATCATCCGAAAATCTTTTGGATATGATATGTCACATCCGAAAGTATTAAAATAAAAAAGAATTTAAATTAATTGTCACGTCAGATAACTGACCAAAAAGAGGGGGAAATAAGACCCGCTCAAACTTTTGGGACTTTCGGATGCGACATGTGGCATCAAACTTTTGGGACTTTCGGATGCGACATGTCGCATCTGATACCTATCCGCATCATATAGTGTATTTTGTAGTAGTGTAAATAGGGTTTTTAGGATTTGGTTTAGTGCGTGGGTTGTTTTCATTCATGGGTAGTATTGGAATTTTAAAATATTATATTATCATATTGGCTACTATTTTAATTTTCCCTCTGTTAAGTGGCTAAATATTAACATATCTCTTAAAATATTCATTAATTATATTTTATCGAAATTAAACATACTTATTTCTAAAACGGGATTAAATATTCAGGGAACGTTTTTTTGTTTAATTTTGGTTATCTAACTGAAGAGAAACAACTAATTAATTATATTTAAAATTAAAGATATTTAAGAGTTCAACATGATTAAATATTCAACAGTGGCTAACCTATAATGGCTATTCTTTTAACCAAAAATTTTATAGAAATTAAACATAAGTAAATCAAATCTTCACTACTACACTCAATGAATGAATTAAATATTTTACTTTATACCATTTCTAGAAAAATAAAAATACACAAAGAATTAAAGACATTTTCCCTCGTCTTTGACCTCTTTAACACCTTGGTCTCACCTGCAGTCTTGACCCATTATGATAGTCACTTTTTCACTTTCAGTCCTTCTGTTAAAAAATCCGTCAAAACAGATGAAAAATGGATCATGTGCTTATCATGTGCTTTTTAAATGAGGACAAAATCGTAATTTAATAATAAATTAGAAAACAAATCATATTACAATTACAATTAAAATTAATAAAATAAAAAATAAATAAAAATAAACCATCACAGTATCCTCTTCGACAGCGAGCGGTGGTTCGAAATCCTCATCCTCGGCTCTGTCGCCGCCGACAGCGAGCGGTGGTTCGAAATCCTCGCTCTTTCTCTCCATGTAAACGTCAGGTTCTTCGCTCATGGACTTTCGCTTGGCCTTCTTCAAACTAGCCCTCATCGCAGAACCGCCATTACCGACCTGGATCTCCAAATCCTTCGTCATGTTCGTCTCTCTGTGCTCTCTCAAAGTGAAATCCCAAGACGAATCGCGAAATATCAGTCCTCCTCCTCCGTTGCTATCCCCACCACAGTTCAACAGTTCTAAAAATTCCTTGTCTGTTTCCACAAACCCAATATCCAGTTTCTCACCCTCGCACATGTTTATGAAGTAATTCAAAAAAGACAAAAAAAAAATTAGAGGGATTCTAAGATCAACATTAACGCAACGTTAAATACCTCGTCGGTAACATGAACAATTGTCGCATATTCGCAGCCTCGCATCTGTGGTTAGTATGAACTCAGCAGGAAAACTCTCAATGAATACAGGATTTCGGGTCTTGTTATTCAAGCAAGCTCTTTTCAAAAGAAATCGCTCCTCAAACCAATTGGCCACAAGTCACTCACATCTTCAACTGAAAAGGCACAACACAGTATATAGGAGGTACAATTAGCTCAACAGTTTTATGACCTCAAAAGAGTCACAGATAGTTCATAAATAAGTTCCAAAGCCGTAATTGAACTCTTTCATTTCATGAAACACAGATCAAACTTCACCGGCATTTCCAAATTTGCTACATTTTCGAAGGATACGGAAACGAAAATGCAATATTCCTCAACAATCTGACATAGTCCATACCCTCCGACAACCAAGCTCAATCCTCAAGCTTCGACGCCACCTTCGGGGCTTCCGATGAGATCGAACCGATCAAGTCCTTGATCCGACTCTGCTCCTCCGCGCTGTTCTGACCGAGGACGAGCTCCGTCCTCACCGAAGGAGCCGGGCTCGAGTTCGCGTTCATCTGCAAAGTGACTCCGAGGCTTTTGTTCATCTGGAGTTTCGGTTGGAACGGTTGACGGGCGAGAAGATCCGGGTTGTACAAACCCGGCAGCGAAACCGTCCTCGGGGTCGGAGTCATCCTCTTGGACCCGAAATTATGAGGTCGGAGTCATCCTCTCGCTCCACTTCTTCTGCAACTCTCGAGTCTTCTGCTTCAACGCCATTTCCTGACCCATCGTATTCTACAGAAAACCAAAATTCACCAAACAATGTCATTTGACTATTTTAAAAAGAAATTAAATAAATGAAAAAAGAAAAAGTCTAGTGACCTGTTGTTGGTGATCACCGGATTTGGCGTTCTGTAACCAGAGAGGAAGGGGCGGGCGGTTTCCCTCAGGCTTGACGAGGGTCTCGGGTTCCTTGGAGACGTGTTTCGCGAGCTCTTGTTCGCAGCCGTGCGAGCAAATCGAGCAACAGCTAGCGGTTCTCGAAGGATCGGAATTCTCCGACAGACCAGGCCTTCTCGGCGGACCGAGCTTGGCCGGAGCGTAGCCCTTTAACGGAGACAACGATTCCACCTAGCTGCTCAGAATCCCATTCGTCCCTAGCCTAAAACCAATTCAATACAAAAAAGATAAAGACAATGAATCAAACACATGGTGGGCAACTTTCAGCTTAAGTACCTGGGGAACAATCCGGGGACAGGAGCTCTGGCGGCGATCGGAACCGCCTGCAGATCCCAATCATTCTCCATGGAAGGATGGTAAACTTGGCACCTCAAGTAAGTCTCGCACGTGGCGGTTCCGATGAACCAAAGCCTTCCATCGCCGCCGCCAAATCTCGCCAAAAGCTTTCCGACCTCAGCCACGGCCTCCTGGCCCGGCTGCTCCACCAGAAACTTCAAATCTCCCAAATTCAGAACCATCGCTCCTCCGCCGGAGTTCCCGATCCGAGCTTCCACCGCCGACACAACCTCCGTCAAATCCTTCTCCAGATGAATGGCCTCGGCGCGATTCAGAGCATAGCCGTCGCCTAATTCCCCGGCCTCGATCCTCCTGAGGACCTCCATCACGACGGCTTCGGGCTCGGAATCTCCGACGAGGACCGGGTTCCTCTTCTTCCCCCGGGAGAGAATCTCCACCACTCTCTTCACCTCGTCCCCCTTGGTCTGCCCTCCAGATCGTCTCCGAGGTTCTCGTCCAGAAGCTCCTCGATCCCGAACTCCTTTCGCCACCGGAGAGTGGCGTTGAGCATGGCCAGCGATTCCCTGACCTTGAACTCCCTCGCTCAGAGAAACTTCAGGAGACATAGATATTTTTATTTATTTTTGTTCTATTAATTTATATATTCTATATTCATTTAGTATATTATTTTGTTCTATTTTTTCATTCAACCCATATTTCTACAAACATGTAAGGGCAAAACGATAATTACCCTCCACAATTCGCAGGCGTGACTTGCACGTGACGAGAATCCGGTAATTTTGACAGAAAAATTAACAGAAGTACCAAATATGAAAATTGACTGGTCATAATGGGTCAAGACTGCATGTTTTTTTAATCAGGGACCAAGGTGTTAAAGAGGTCAAAGACGAGGGTCCAAAAATGTCATTAATTCATAAACAAAATTGTTGTAACTAAGCGATTTTTTAGCTTTATTTTTTTTATAGTCAAAATTTCATTTTATTAATAAAATATTCCACCAAACCAATATAAATGAAATTAATTAAAATAATTAATTTAAGGGCCGACTAAACAACTAGCCAAAACAACACCCCTACTTTAAAATTATAGTCCAACTATTAACATATTTAGGAAAATAGCCAATTTATCATGATAACATTCTAATATTCCAATAGTACCCTTTGGTTAATATTATTAACTATCATAGTAAATAATATCGTCCATAACAAAAAAATTAGTAAATCTAATTAACAATAACAAAAACTACAGTAAATAATATTTGTTGTAACAAGAACGACAGTAAATCTTATTTACCGTAACAAGAACAATAGTAAATATTATTTACCATAACAAGAACAAAAGTAAATCTTTTTTACCGTAACAAGAACAAAAGTATATCTTATTTACCATAACATGAACGACAGTAAATCTTATTTACCATAACAGGAAAAGTATCAGAGTTGAGAATTAGTTAATCTAACAGTAAATACGATTTACTTATTATTTCTATGAACAATCGAGGACAATAAATCTAACAGTAAAAGTATCAGAGATGAGGATTAGTTAATCTAACAGTAAATACGATTTACTTATTAGTTAATCTAACAGTAAATACGATTTACTTATTAGTTAATCTAACAGTAAATACGACAGTAAATCTTATTTCCAAAATCAGTTCATCAAGAAAAATGGACGGCTTCGATCAACTCCCTGACCCGGTGGTTCTCCTGATACGGAGGAGAAGAACTCGCCGTCGCAGATCCTCCGGAGGTTCGACCGTGTCCGCGAGCTGTCCTTCCTCATCGTCTCCTTCCTCAAGTCCATAATCAAATCCCTCCACGACCTAGTCTCCCCGGAGCCTCTCCTCCTCTGCAGCCCTTCGCCTCCGCCGCAGAACTCGCCGTCGCAGATCCTCCGGAGGTTCGACCGCGTCCGCGAGCTGGAGATGGAGCTTCCCTCCGGCGACCTGAGGCTCGAGAAAGGCATGGTGGTGCGGTGGCGAGCCGAGTTCGGGAGGAGCCTCAGAAGCTGCGCGATCCTAGGGTTTCCAAGAGCCGGTTCTTGAGCGTCCATGGAAGCTTATCTGAGTCTTGTCTGATGAATTGGGGAAAACGGCATTTTAGGTACATTATTTTTTTTGGCTAATTGCTTAACAAAAAACAAACGTTGGCTATTATTTTAAAAGGCCCCTCATTAAATGGCTACTTCTTTACAAATCTCTTAATTTAATTTATTTCGGTCTGGTGAATTATTTGATTAATAAAATAAAGCTTTGTTTTTTAAAAGTATGGTGAACTATTGAACTATTGCCCAAAAACAAAAATTATATTACAGTCCAATAAGTGTAGGGTAAACTATAACATAGTACTTTTAAGCTACCAATCGTATCTTTAACATACTATAAAAGAGCGTATGTTAAAACGTTTCGCAAGTTTTTTTTTTTGCGTTTTTACAAGTCACGTGGCAAAGATTTATCTGACGTTTTTTAGTTGATATATTTAATGCACATGCTTGCATTAAATGCTCACTGGTTTTTCTCACCCATTATCACACCGCCTCTCTCTCTATCTATATCTCTCTGATTTAGTTAATTAGCATATATATAGTTGTATAAAATGGCCGACACCTCATTTTTGTATACATAATTACATGTATAGAGTATATAATAATGATTTTCTTTTTTTCAAGGCAGTAAAATGTCATCATATAAAAATAACAACTAAATAACATGTTAGAGTTTAGAGTTTAAAAGTAAATACTCATGTCAGTGAGGATGTAAACAGTATTAAACTTATTAATCAATCTTAATTAGATTTTAAATTTTTAATCCAATTTCAATACTAACTAACTACATTTCAATATATATATATATATATATATATATATATATATATATATATATATACATATATATATTCCATGAAAATATCTACGAAAACAAGTCATGGCATAGATTTAAAAACTTTTAATATTTCGTCATTTCTTATTTATAAAAAAAAATATAAGTGTAATCAAAATTTTATAATTCTCTTTTATTATGTACCTGTATAAATTACATTTAAAATTATTAGTAGTTTAGTTTTCACATTTATAAAAGATAATATTCAAGTTATTCAAATTTTTATTACTGTGTCTTCTTTTATAATTTTTGTATTATATTTTATTATCTATTCCTAATACTATATCAATAAAAATAAATATTCAAAATATATACGTGGTCATGCCCCACCTAATAAAGGGCATGTTTGGTACAGATTAAATTCTCTAGTTTTTGTTTTTAGTATAAGCAAAACCGATTTTGGCTGTTTGGTAAAACTGCGGTTAGAAAAAACTTCAAAATCGCTTTTGGATTTTATACTAGATTCGGAAAAGCTATGAATCGTAGCTTTTTTAAACAGCGTTTTTAAAACAGCAAGAGAATTACTTTAATATCCTTAGTCAATTTTTGGAATCCCTAAATTATCTCCTAAACTTTCTAACTAAAGAAACCCAGTCATAGAAGAAATAAATACACGTTTAAATAGTCTGCTTACTCATTCAGATTACACAACTCAGAATAAAAAAAACTACCTTCTATAAAATAGCAAATATTTGAATTGATCTCTTATATACGAGATTTACTCATTCAGATTACACAGCAATAAATACCCTATACATGCGTATTTACAATTGACTAAGCTAATTTGTTCCTAAAAATGTGATACACAGATTTGACTTCATATTTGATCACGTCCAATTTAAGTATGTGGAAACAGTTGCAATTAATTACACAAACCTGTGAGGAACAAAGCAGTGAAGCAAGGCGGTCTCATTTTCATCTCTGCATACATGTATGGGGAAGAAACTGAAAAGAAAAAGAAATTGAAGACGAACTTACGATGAGTGATTCCACATACAAGGTAAACTATTTTCCAATTCAATCCCTTATGTTATCAGAAGAACTCCTTTTTTCAATTCATTTTTGGATAATAGACAGGAACATCAACGTTTAGTTCTAGTAAAAATAGGTGCAGTGACATAAAAAAATGTATCAATTTAGATGTTAGCCCTAAAACAGAGTCTAGTAAATTACATTTTCTGTTATGCAATTCGTTCAAACATGAAGATAGGCAGCAAATATATATATATATATGAAACTTAATACATTTATAAATATAATGGCCTGGCCTAGCTTGAGAGTTGATCAGAAATGGCAGACAAAGAGATGAATGATTTCAAGCCGGCCAACAATAAATCATGTCAAAACTCCCCTACCAATTCCTTCTCCCAATTCACCTCACACTACCTAGCTTCCACAGAAGAAGAAAAAAAAAAGTCCTACCCGCTGGCCCAGAAAATCCAATCATAAGCTCAACACTAATCCGAGGCGTCGAGATAAGCTATGGCTATTATAAAAAAGAAAGCTCGAGAATCAAAACCCCCAAAACTACAAGCAATGAAATCTATTATCAAATCGAACCTCGTACAACCGGAAACCCTATTTTCAAATCAAGAACCGAAACCGCAAATCCAGAAACTATAAATTTGTATTGAAGAATAAGTTGATAGCTTACCTCGATCGCTTACCTCTGCCTTCGTTTCGCCGGAGCTCTGTGTCTCACGCTCTCTAAAGCCCCGAACCCCCAGCTGACCCAAACCGGAAAACCTAGAAATGTAACAACTAAAATATCAGCTCAACAGAGTTAGCGGACTTGAAGAAAAATAGAGTGAGACCGATTGAAGAAAAAATACCTAAGGATCGCTCGCTAAGAATCGCTCGATCGCTAGGGTTAGAATCGCTCGATCGCTCTCTCTCTCTAAAAAAAATGTCGATGAAGATAAGTGATGTCTCCACCGAGTCTGCTTTTGAGAATAAAATATGTTTCCTTTCTCTTACAATTTTTATTACTCTTTAGAATTAATATATTCAATTTTCTAAATTGAAAAGAAACTATTAAGAAAAAATAAAACTTATAAAAATCATTCTTAAGAAACTTATAAAAATCAATATAGGTATGTACACACCACATTTAAGTGAAACTTATTTTCAAATAGATATTAATTTTTATTGAGCTTTTGATAATTTTTTCAATACTTATTTTATAATATTTTATAGGTATGATTTTTAGCGGAGTTGATTTTTTCAATACTTATTTTCAATATAGGTATGATTTTTAGCTTTTGAAAAAATTTTCAATACTTATTTTATATAGTACAAATAATTCCTGTTTTAAAGATTATTTTATTATTTTTGTAAAAATTTATATAAATTCAATGTATACTTGTAGATGCCTGAAAATCAAGAATCACGTCCTCGAACAAAAGCAATCTGGGATAATGATGCGGTTGAAATTTTATGCGACGTATGTATTGCGGAGATTGAAGCTGGAAATCGACCGGGAACAAGCTTCACCAAAATAGGATGGGAGAATATGGTGAAAAATATTTCCGAGAAAACACAAAGAGGTTACGATAAAGCTCAATTGAAAAATAAGCTGGAGTTATTGAAAGGTGAATGGAAACTCTGGAAGCAATTGATCGGAAAAGAAACTGGCCTTGGATGGAATGGTAACAATAATACCGTTGAGGCAAGTGAAGAGTGGTGGCGTAGTAAAATAAAGGTTTGTATCGATAATCAAATAAATTTACAAACTTCAAATTTAAATTATAACAAAGAAAAAACTTTTTTGTAGGAGAATAAAAAATTCGGAAAATTTAGCAAAGAAGACATTTCTCTGGAGTTCGAAGATAAACTGGATACGATGTTCAAGGATATAGTTGCAACTGGAGCGTATGCATTTTCTTCTACAACTAACCCTCGCCATTACGGTGGTAGTGAGGCATTTCCTAGTGCTGACAACTTAGAAGAAAGAAGTGATGAATCGGAGGATCCTGTATGTCAGCCGAATCCTCAAAAGAGTTTGAATAACAACAACAAAAATCCCCTAGACATCAATAATTTTCCAAAGTTTAAAATGGCTGGTGGACGGAGCAAAGTTAGTGGAGCGGCTAAATTATCTTCTCAAATCGAGCGTCTTGTGAAGGCAACAGAAGAGCGTAGCGACACCGTATACGTAGTACGCAAAGAGATGCCTGGTACTAGTATCGCTGAAGTAATGGAAGTTGTTTTGTCACTGCCTGGTATTGTAATCGGAGATCCAACGTGGCTTTTTGCGACCAAACTATTTCAGAGTCGCGAGAAGAGAGAGATGTTTGCAACGATGAAAGATCCACATATTCAAAGTTGTTGGCTCACTTACGAGTATGGTCTACTTTATGGCTCTAATCCAGGAGCAGCTCCAAATATTTCGCGCGTTTGAATTTTTAATCAATTGTATTGAATAAGTGTTCTTATATGAGAACAACATTCATTGTTTTGCATTTGTTGTTTATTTTGTTTTACTATAATAATCAAACAATACGAGAATGTTAGTCTCGTTTATATTCCTTGGTTACTTATTTGTTTTAGCATAAATAATGTTTACATTGAATGTTATTTAATCTTATGATATCACATATTCGTTTTCAGGAACAAATGGATACCACATCAGATGATGAGTTCGACATTGTTGCCAAAAAGAAACATAACGAACGCAATGTTCTTATACGGAAAATTGCTCATTTGATGCAAATTTATTATGATACATACATACATAAAGTTCCGTGTATGGATTAAAAAAAAACGGGGCATATTTTTCTTCAAGAGATGTTGAGGGGAAACAGAATTCGGTGCCAAAGAATGTTCAGAATGGAAAAAGAGGTTTTCATAAGTTTGTGCAATAACTTGGAAACAAGTTACGGATTCAAAGGTTCAAGACATATGACTGCATTGGAGATTTTAGGAATGACGCTAATTATTCTGGGACATGGTCTAGGAAACCGGTTGGTGCAAGAGATGTTTCAACATTCTCTGGTGAGACGATAAGTCGATATTTTTCGGAGACGTTGGATATATTATGTCTCATGGGAGCCGATGTCATAAAACCTGCTGATCCATAATTTAAGAGTACTCCCAAAGAAATAGCAAACGATCCAAGATATATGCCACATTTTAAGGTCTTATACTCATATTTTTGTTATTTATTTTCATCGATACTTTGTATAAATTAATTGAGATATTTTTTTTTTTTAAGGATTGCATTGGTGCTATAGATGGTGTTCATGTTCCAGCTTCTTTACCTCAAGCAGATCAAATACCGTTTATCGGTAGAAAGAAGATTCCTACTCAAAATGTTATGGCTGTATGTGATTTCAATATGAAATTCACTTTTGCGTATGCTGGTTGGGAAGGTAGCGCTCATGATTCAAGGGTATTCTCTGCCGCTCTTCGTGATACTGAGATTAACTTTCCAAAACCTTAAGAAGGTATGACTTTAATTTTTTTTGTTATAGCTTTGTCTTGTATACAGTTTAAACTAAATCATTATATTCAACTTGATATGTCACAGGAAAGTATTATCTGGTTGACGCTGGTTATCCGAATTTGCCTGGATATCTTGGTCCGTATAAAGGTCAAACATACCATCTGGAGCATTTTCGTGCAAGAAGAACTCAACCTACTACAAGCAAAGAAATCTTCAATCGTGCACATTCTTCTCTGAGAAGCGTCATCGAGCGGAGCTCTGGAGTGTGGAAAAAAAGATGGAGAATCCTGAATGTCATGCCGAGTTATCCATTCAAAAATCAAGTAAAAATAGTTATCGCAACTATGGCACTGCATAACTATATTCGAATGCATGCAAGACAAGAGATGGATTTTGAAATATTCGACGAGACAGAGGGCGATGTCGAGGGGGATGAAAACGACACAACTGAAGATCAAGTAAAATCAAGTAAAAATAGTTATCGCAACTATGGCACTGCATAACTATATTCGAATGCATGCAAGACAAGAGATGGATTTTGAAATATTCGACGAGACAGAGGGCGATGTCGAGGGGGATGAAAACGACACAACTGAAGATCAAGATGAAGATTGTCAGACTTCTTCGAGTAGTATGGACAAGTTAAGAGATGAGATTGCTGCAAGTTTAGTAGAAATGATAAATTTGTAGTTTACATTTTTGTCAATAATTAAAAAACTTTATATTAAAAATAAAATAAATTTGTTTCGTCCATATTTTTCTAGTTTGTAATTATAATTCATATATATGCATATAAATAAGCATATAAATAATTATTATTTAATTTATAAGACCATGTCTATTTTAGTCTTTTGACCATAATATATTTATTTTACCAAACGCTAAATCAGCTTTTGTTACCAGCAACAACTGTTTTATAAACAGTTTACCAAACACCTGTCAGTTTTAAAAAAAAAACAGTTTTTTTTTAAACAGAAACTAAAAGCACTTTCTTAAAAAACAAAGCTGTGTCAAACGGTGCCAAAAACAAGAACGGGGAATGCTTTGTAAATATGACAAGTATATATATATATATATATATATATATATATATATATATATATATATATATATATATATAATACAATAGATAACACTATATAAGGCCCATTTACAAATTTGCTATTATTATGTAGAAATAAAAAAAAAACATAAGACCACTGAAAACTGATGAGAACGTGGAAAAACAACAAATAAGGCCCAAAATTTCTCTCAATCCCAAAAAAAATCAGCAAGAAAGCCTATTGAGCTGATTCGTCAACTCTATTGCCAATTAATATTTCTAAACTAATAATAAATAATAAGCTGATTGAGAATCAAAGCTTATTCTAGAGTTACGTTTATTATTAGCACATCTGCCCCAAAAGCCTATTATTAGTTTTTTAACTACATAAAAAAATTGCAACAATATTGTATTGAGAAACGAAATGTTTTTTTTTTACAACATCAAAGTGGTATTTTGTTCTCTTAAATATAAATTCTTTTATTCAAAATATTTTACAATACTCAAATAATAAAAAAACAAAAAACAAGTTATTTTCAAAAGAAGAAAGAGTTCAAAAGAAGAAAGATGTCAAGAGTGATAAAAAAAAAAAAAAAATTGGTTCTATCTTCGTAAATAGCAAGTTATTTTCAAGTTTTATCATTTTATAACTCTTATTATTATTATTATTATTATTATTATTATTATTATTATTATTATTATTATTATTATTATTATTTTCTTTCCTTTGCTTTCTATTTTTTTATGTTAATTTTTGTTTGTATGTCTGTTTTTATTTGTTTTTATCAACATATTAATAATTAGTGTTATATTTTTAAAAACAATAAAAGTAGACTTTGTGTAATTTTTTAGCTTTCTACTTTGTAATATGTTTTTTTTGTAATTACATTGTGTTGTGCAAATAGTTACTCTACAAGTAATTACATATTTAATGTTTTGTTCAATTTACATATTTATATATATCTAAATTAATTTAAATACAATTATAAAAAGGCATTTTTTTCACCATTCGCCCTAGGCTCTTAAATTCTTTGAGCCGGCTCTGACTATATATCGTGATGAATGTCATTTAGAACATTTAACCTATGATCAACAATATTTATTAAAATAATATATACAAAAAGTCAAAAGTGTAATCAAAATTTTATAATTATTAGTAGTTTAGTTTTCACATTTATAAAAGATAATATTCAAGTTATTCAAATTTTCATTACTGTGTCTTCTTTTATTATTTTTGTATTATATTTTATTATCTATTCCTAATACTATATCAATAAAAATAAATATTCAAAATATATTCATGGTCATGCCCCACCTAATAAAAACAAGAACGGGGAATGCTTTGTAAATATGATATATATATATATATATATATATATATATATATATATATATATATATATATAAATACAATGGATAACACTATATATATATATATATATATATATATATATATATATATATATAGATATATTTTGAAACGTCAATAGATAACAGTAACACTATATATCGTGATGAATGTCATTTAGAACATTTAACCTATGATCAACAATATTTATTAAAATAATGTATACAAAAAGTCGAAAGTGTGGCTGCTGGGATTCGAGCCCAGGTCTCCACGGCCACAACGTGGAATTCTTACCACTAAACTACAGCCACCATCTGACGTTTAAGCTTTCAGAACTATGATTTAAAAAAGGTACAGGTCTCACGCATTTCTAATTAGCAAAGTGCCGTACTTTATTCAGCCACATCGTTAACTTATTTTTATTAGCACAACAAATATTAGTTGTTATTATATGTAATTTCTCACCGCCTACAAAAACAATGGGAAAATTTCATGCATCATTTTTTCGTATTTCACTCATATTTTTAAAATATTTTACTAGTAATTATTTCTCTTTTTTTTTTAAAATAAAAATATCTTCATATTTCATAAATTTAATCAACATTTATTGAAATATTTCACTTATAATAGTTTTTTATTTTTTTCAGATAAAAATATCTTCATATTTCAGAAATTTAATCCACATTTATTGAAAAATTTATACGAAAAATCAAAGTTAAATAAAAGGACAATTTAAAGCAGCTTTAAATCATTTGAATAATACTATGGAGGCATATCATTATTATCAAAGTGGTATTTTAATAAATTTGGAAATCAAATTATTTTCTTTAAATATTTTGTAAGTATTATATAATTTGGCTTATTTACGACTATTTTAGGTAATAAAGAAAAAACTGATTTTCTTCTGAATTAAATAATCATTACGACATTGAAAATAATTAAGAAATATGCCATTGAAAATATATGTAATTCGATTATCATATTTGATGTGGTTAATACTAGGATTCATTTAATCTAAAGTTCATGGTGTTAATATGTCTTTTGAGGTGTTGCAAATTTTTGTGTTTAAAAGTGTGTGGAAGATCATTAATTACTAACTGAGTGGATGAATTTCAAAAATCTATTCGGAAAAATATGCGGAAAGATAATGAAACTTTGAGTAATTGATAAATTCATTTATAAATACGTAACACACACACTGCATGTATATATATATATATATATATATATATATATATATATATATATATATATATATATATTAAAGATAAGTTAAATATATTGATTAAAGCGTAAGTTATCATCATAAATTTAAACGTTCTCTTAATTTAAATTGTCAACGTTCTATCATTGAATTATTGCTAATTTGATTTAGTTATGAACATTTCAAGAAAAACAAATACTAATATGCCCGTGAGTTGGTTTTTCAATACCAAAAAGTTTTGAAAAACCAACTCACGGGCATGTTAGCATTTGTTTTTCTTGAAATGTACATTTAATATAAAACATACAATGTGCTACTTATTTTTTTTATATACATTATCTTATTAATTCGTTTATTTATGAAATATTTAAGCATGGACTGTGATACTTATCATTATTTTATGAAGAAATGGCGGCAAAAATACCAACTGTTTACGGCTTGTAACACTAAGTATCCAAACATGAAAAGTTGTGGGAAAAGTACCCAATGTCAATAATTTATCCCTCCGTTACAACCCTTGGCGTTAAATTAGATGACATGACATGTATCAAAATTTGGTAAGTTCGACTGAATTAAATGAAAATCTCTCTCTCTCTCTCTCTCTCTCTCTCTCTCTCTCTCTCTACTTCAACCATGAAGAAAATGTAGATCTTATGTTCATATCGGGGCTCAACAGCCATATGCATCGGACGAAGCCATAAAAACTTCTCGAACAAAACAGCCCTCATTCAAGTTCAAGTTCTTCTACGATGCACAAGATTCTCAACAACCCTTTCGTCCCTTGCTCCTCCAAACTATTGCCCATAAACCCCAAGCCTCACCACTTCCAAAACGGTAGAAAAAGCACTTCATGCTCTACCCATAACACCACCACCAATAACGCCAACAAGAAAAATAGTAGGTCATCGAAGAAGCTCCTCCGATGTTTATGATCTCAAGACCCACCGTGACAACTCTTCTCGCTATCTTCTCGGCAAAACTCCGTCCATCTTCGTCGTCGATTGGTTCCCGAAGAAGGATGACCGTGCTAATAATAATAAAAATGGCATCGCTTTGAAACCCGTGGCCAAGGCTAAGTTTAGAAGGAAAGCTTCGTGAAGTGGATCACGAGAGTAGATCAGATCAGAGAGAGAGAGAGAGAGAGAGAAATAACATCACAGTTTCACTCTTTTTATGCACTAATGGATGAAATTTCAATATAAGTCAAGTATAGTGGTACATGGATTAAACCATTTGCATACAAGGAGGGTGCGTCGTTTTTATTTGTCCTTGTGGATGCTTTTGACCACCATCATCTCATGGAAGCATTGTACGTAAAGATGGGTCGCTTATCGTCCACTCATTCCATCGTGGTTAAATATGGTACACTCTTTTCAACATTGACAATAAAGATTACAAACGATAACCACATCAAAATTTACTTGTATTTGAGGAGCTGAGACCATTTCATGTCAAATTTTTATCTTGTTATGGAGGTAGAGAAGCTTCCATGCGATGAGGCACCAGTTCGGCTGTCCATGTCACGCTTAGGATCAAGTCAATCAAGGGGGAGTGTAGATTTGGAGATTTATCATCTCAGTCCACTCTTACATTAGAAGAATACAACACGTTCGAACTGCCGCGTGCGTTAGCGTCACATCTCACTCCCTTGACACAGCCCCATTTCCTACCATGGAGATTATCACAAACCACTCACTCGACACAACGACTAGGGTTAAGAAAAAATTAAACGCTTCTAGCAATCGGCGGTAAATAAAAAATTTCTTTAAACAAGTAAAAACTATTTTTACTAACCTAGACAAAGATCAAGCACATGTTATTTTTAAATTAAAACTATCTAAGAGCAATTACACGTTTACTAACCTTTATGTAGCTTGATCGTTGAGAAGCTTCTGGAGGTTTAATCGCTCGTCTCCCCACGCAGCTCGTCTTTCTTCGTTCTTCGGGAATTCTAGTAACCACAAAATTTATTATCACATAAATCACTCGAGGTAAGAAGGAATTAGTGTGTGGGAACTTTTAAACACGACGACTTAAGAACAAGGCTTAGAGTCGAAGAGCTAAAACAAACGCTAGGTCAAATGTGGACGTAGGTGTCAAAACAAAAACGAAAAGCGAAGAGGGAGAGAGAGAGAGAGAGAGAGAGAGAGAGAGAGAGAGAGAGAGAGAGAGAGAGAGAAAAAGAGAGAAAGAGAGAGAGAGAGAGAGAGAGAGAGAGAGAGAGAGAGAGAGAGGTGGTCGGCCAACTCTAGAGAGATAAGCTCTCAATCTCTAAAATTGTGGGATGAGAAACAATGAGAATGAGAACTCTATTTATAGGAGAATGATTACCTTCAAAGGTAGTTTCCTCTTCTCTATAGAATATCACATATTCATGAGCAAATATTAGCTCCCCCTTCTTCCATTTGGACGTGCAAGTTATACCATGCAAGTCCTTGGATTTGTTTCCTCATTTGTTGTGTCCTTAGTTGGCCGCCCATCATGTTTCCTTGTATAAGAAATTTGTTTCCTCTTTTTCTTTTGGCAAGTATCTACATGCATCAATGCACAAAATAATTCCTCTTCTCTTGCTTAGGTTGGACGAGTAGAAGGCTTCTAGAAGGACCTTCTAAATGTTTATTCATTTGTTCATGACAACATAAAAAGAGCCCATTAAGAATTTTCAAGTAAAATTCCATGAAATGAAATTAATCCTCTAGGCCCAAATTCATGAACTTGGCCGTGTGGTTTAAATTGCTTGTCATCATATGACAATGTCAAAAAAACTTATTTATTGACATTCATTTCATCATACGTCCAAAAATACTAAAATACCCTTTAGACAATTTTCGTAAAACTTGTCTAGTTCTTGTTTTGACTTAGCTTCTAGTTTAACTAATCCTACTCGAAATGACTTGTGACAGTGACCTCATGGATCTAAATGAACAAAGCTTGAGCTAACACACTTGGACTCAAAAGTTCACAAACTTTTTTTATGTTTAGCTTAATGTCAACTGACTCCACTAAAGAGTTGACTCTGAGAATCTCTAGGTTCAAATGAATTTATTTTCTACTCAAGAATTCAACGTAATTGTGATGAGTGGATCCACTGAATATTATCTATGTTTACCCTTCATTAATATCATCAGCTAGATGAGATTTATAAAATTACCATTTTACCCTTCAAACTGTTATTTCCTCAACTCATTTATCGCTTGTGAATAAGTTAGAAACAATGTATTGACGAGGAGCTAACAAGTCACATTGATTCATCCAAAAGAGTCATGACTCAATTTGGATCGTGGCCAATTCATTTATTCACATTCCAAGGAACAAAGCATGAGGTGATATACATTGCATTTCAGCAATCTTGTACATGAATTCCATATCTATGAGATCTTCACAAAGTTACTCATGACATATTCATAACTTAGTACTTCACCAATATGTCCTGTTCAAAATAACATAGTGAGTCCGAACTCTGACTTTCTCAAATGAGAATACGTAAGCTATGAAATGAGACGTCTCATTTCAGGATTGAGGTAAGCATGATGCAATTCATACGTAGTGACCTCGAGACATAAGAGGTTAAATGGTTTGTTCTTATTCTATCTCTAGAAGTGCACTGGTCAATTCAGTACCTTCAGAAGACACCTAGAAGAACTACAGAGTCTCCAACTCTCTATGCCCCAAAACTAGACATCATAGATTCTCCTAAAAATCGTACTGAGATCAATAGTCCTTTGATCCTTAGATTGCGAATATATTGTTTTAAGCAAACCATGAAGAGTTTGTTCATGCAAATCTACATTTGTCTCTTCATATGTTGTTAGGTTTGTTTAAGGACTAAAGACTATGGATTATCATAAAACTTTAAACAGACAAGGAAGAATGAATGAACGTTTCAACTTTTATTAATGATTCAGCAGTTACAAGCAAGAGTCTTCGTGATACTTTATTACATCAAATGTACATAAGTAAAGACTACTATTCTTCTAGTGGGCACCATTGACAACAAACTCCCACTTGAACCTATTGCAGAGGCTTGGAGTGGACCGTCACTCACAAGTCTCTTAATCCTGTCTAGACTGATCTGACCAAGTCTTAAGTGTCAGAGATATGTTGATTTTATTAGATCAGATGAATAAGAAAGTTTGATCCTTTTTGGCTCCCTAACTAGATTATTATCTATTTCAGTGTCTAAAAGAGAAGGTTGCGTGAGATAAATGTTGAAAAGAGCATTCTTCATACATGGATCAGTGACAAAAGAATTTGAAAAAGAAATACGAATTCCATTCTTTATAAACTTATAAACAATAATCTTGCTCAAAAAGTCAAGCAACAGATATTAAGTTTATCCCAAACGAAGGAACATAATAAACATTATTCAAATTTAAAGTGCGATCTTCAAAAGACAGTATCACGGATCCCACAACCTTCGCAGACACTAAGCTGCCATCACCACACTTGAAGCAGAAGTCGCCTTCCTCTAAGCTTTTTCTTTTCCTTAAACCAGTCAAGGAGTAGCAAATATGGTTAGTAGCAGCGGAGTCAAGAATCCACGTTGATACATTATCAGCTACTAAGTAAGCTTCGGTAATAAGTACAATACCTTTTTTCTTTAGTCTTGAGGTAGGCAGGACAGTTCCTACACCATTGACCAGGTTCATTGCAGTGGTGGCACTTGTCGTTAGACTTGTCCACCTTAGGAACCTTTGGCGTCTTCTTCTTCTTTTGAACCTTAGGTTGGTTCTTCCTCTCGGCCTTGCGAGGTCTCTTTTAGATCCAGAGGTGGAGGCAGTAGCATGTACCTCTCCTTGAGTCCTCTTTTTCTTAGTGAGATCCTCAGCGATGTGTAGCTCCTTTATAAGCTCGGTAACAGTGTACTCTAGCTTGTTCATGGAGTAGTTCAGCTTAAAGGTATCAAAGGACTCGGGGAGAGTTTCCAAGATCATGTCTATTTTGGTCTCCCCATCAGTCTCAGATCCAAGGATCTCCATTTCGTTTAGATAACTAATGACCAACATTATATGGTCTCTAACGGGAGTTCCAGCCTTCATGCGACAATTTATAAACTGTCGGACCACTTGTTACCTTGCTTGACGCCTTTGCCCTCCAAACATCTCATGGAGATTGTAGAGCATGTCGGCGGCAGTCTCGATATCACGATGTTGTTGTTGCAACACATTGTTCATTGATGCCAAGATATAGCACCTCGTAATCTCATCGGATCGGAGCCAAGCCGCCAAGGCATCTTTTTCCTCTTGTGTCGAATCATCATTCGTTTGAGGACATGGGGTGGTGAGTACCCATTTGTGCTTGTCCACGGTAAGGACTATGTCGAGGTTACGTTTCCAGTCGACGTAATTTTTCCATTCGTGTTTGTTCGAGGAAAGGATGGTTGAGAGTTCGTGGGTTGTAAAAAATAAGTATAACCTTCCCACTTAGTTTTTAGAGTTGGCACATCGTCTCTAATACATTTCGGAAACATACTTTCCTAGTGCTTAGAGAGATAGAGTGGATATCACGACCCGCGACCTCTCTTCGGCGGTTCACGGGCCGCGACGGTGGGTTACGTCATAGATCACAACATCAATATATATATAACAATATATCTCATACCAACAAAATCAGAAATAAATAACCATAATACTCATAACGCTTATATTAAACATATTACGATGATATATAAGTGTTATAAGTGGTTATACGAAAAACTGGGTAAATTTTTCGCGTTTATAGTTTAGGAATTAGAGCATCATAGCGACTCTTATTTATACACAAGCTCCCGAATTTTAAGTATATATACATGGGATAGTTTGAGGATCATAGTTTAAGGAAGGGGTTCAACAAAATATAGATATTATTATATAAGGGTTTGAACCCGGGTGAGTTCCCATTAGCCCCAAGGTCAAGAGATACACGTCCGGTCTTCATCTTCAACTTCCTTGTTCACATCGGCGTCTTTCCCTTTTCTACATTACCAAGGGTCATAAAACTATGAGTCGATTGACTCAGTAAGTAGGAGTCTAACCTAGAAAAATAAAGCGACTAATGCCATGTGATAACATGTGACGTGCAAACAAGCACATAAGAATGCATTGATGCAAATCTAACAACTTCTAGAGCATGACTAATGTGTGCACACTCTACCTAGTACTCGTCGTCTTTAAGGTTACACACATCCCCTGCTATAACCTCTAGAACTACAAGAGACCAGCCTTAGACTTCGAGCAGCAGTCGTCCGGCGGCCTAAGAGTTTTAACGTCTGTCTGGGATCCACTAATGGTACCACTTCATTCGACGTCGGCGCCACCCCTAGGCCCACATAGCCCGTCAAGGTGCATTCTTCAGGCCTTCATAGCCTGGCAACAAAGTCGGGTACGACTCTTGGTCGACTCCCCGAGATATGAGTACTCAGCTCCATCCCCCAAGCCCTGATAGCCCGTCAGGGTTCATTTCCTTTAGGTACCATCGACACATCAATTCTTTAGGGTTCGGGTACTCTGCAGCATTCATAGTACACACCTATGCTACTTACAGGAGAGCGACTCGGGTTAAATCCCGAAAGAATTATCATTTTCCTTTTATGCTCGTTAGTGTTTTAAGTTGAAGACTCGGGATATGACTCCCGGTACTTCTACCCTCGGCTCGAATCCGAGAGTCCAACATGCTCTCCTGCCACCTCAGATCTAGCTAAACTCTATGGTTAGCAGAAGGATCTAACTACAACAAAGTAGCAATGTGGCTGGTTCGAGTTAGCATTTGAACCTATTGTATAAACCCAACTAAATTTTCCAAAAAGAGTGGTCGAAGCCTTAATCTTTGGAGTTTGTGTCTTTTAAAGCTTTCCCTACTCTTTTTTAATACTCTTTTTTATTATTAACACATAAATGCACGTAAACAAGATTATTCCCTTGGTAAGTAGTTGACTTATGTCTCCACACTTACCTGGAATAGCTCGACAGAAAGTTCGACGACTTCCGACGATGTCTTGATTTTCACGCTCTCCGTGATACTTGACACTTGTCGAAATGTCAAAAGAACTAGCATCCGAGGTTGGAAGTCCGTTAGTTATTGGATTCGAGATTACTTGAAAAAGATAGGGTTCGTTATCGGGATTAAGTTCGAGACGGTTCGGTATTCGAGAATTTAATTTATTATTCTCCGATTTTTCGGAAGTTAAACTTATTCAAGACTCGTATCCTTTCGTATCGAGAATGATACGAAATAAAATTCAATAATAAGTTGATTAATCCGAAATTAAAATAACCGAGAATTTCAAAATGAATAATTAAATTAAATACTCGAACGTTATTAAATAAATAACCATGAATTATTTATTTAAATAAATGAAATACATTGCAATAACCAACTGAGAGTATTTAAACGCTATAAGCGATTTAAAAAAACTCACGAGTTAATCGAGCTTTAATTTCGATAACTCTTTTCTTGAAAACTTCAAAATCCGGCTTTGTCGCCTTTGACTCGTCCGATTCCCGCTCGTCCGTCCAAATCTGTCATCAAACCGCGGAATCCGACAACGAGTTAATTCCTTAAATTCAAACTCTTATCAATTTCCAAAATTCCAAATCCGACATCTCGACTCGAAAACCCGAACCCCAAACAAGTCACACAACCAAACACGAATCCAACCAACTTGTCACAAAATCCGTAACCTTGTCATAAAATCCACATATCTATCTCAAAATCCACTAACAAAAACCGAGCCCACATATCACATCTCAAAATGAGCTAATCGAAACCGAAACGGAAAAATCATTTCTCAAATCACAAATCAACAATTCAATCTTAAAAGCGAACCATCCAAAATCGGAACGAAACATCACAATTCTCAAATCCAAAAGTTCAAATCCCAAAAACAAAACAATCAAATCAGCAACACCCACATCAAGACTCTCGGACTCAACGAAAACAAGACTCACGGCTCAAAGCTAATATCACGCTCGGCCAAGTGAAACTCAGGAACCAAAAAGTTCAATCCAAAATCAAAATCAAACACGACCAGCCACAGATTCACAACCAAATAACTCAGAGGCTCAGAATTATAGTCACAAACAGTCAAAATGAATCAGCCACAAACAAAAGAATGCTCACGGCCAAAACATTCACACGGCCCCAACGAGTCACACGGCCAAGACCGTCAAATCAACCAACTCACAAGTTTCCCAAATTTCTCATAGCCTCTCCTAATTCTAGCAAAGATCAGCTCAACACATCACCAGAAACTCGAAATCCTCAAGAATTCAAATCCCAAACTTCCAATTTAATCAGATCGGCCAAAACAAAACCAAGAACTCACAACCCACTTTCAATAAACAATTTCGAACATCAAATCACCTTAATCAGCCATAAACTTCCTCAAGGAAACATCAATTTCACGAAATCCTGACTAAAACCACAAACCCCAAATTCAAAACAAACCCTAATCTCTTGAATTTGAATTTGGGTAAAAGAGTTTCACCTCATTTCTGGAGGAATTGAACCCTCCGGCGTTCACCCTCTCACTCTCCGGCGTCTCCTCGTGGCCGGCGTGCTCGGCGGCTCGCGACACGCGCGGCGGCGCTCGGTCTCAGCTGGATGGCGCGCGCGTCCAGTGGCCCGGTCTCGGTGGCTGTCGGCCTTGCTCTTCCTCCGCGAGCTCACTCCCTCGCTCTCTTCCTCTCTCTCGGCCCTTCTCTCTCCCTCGATTTCTCTTTCTCTCCCTCTCGGTCCTCGGCGTTCTCTTCTTCTTCTTCCTTTCTTTCTTTTCTTCTTTCTCTTTTCTTTTTTTTTTTTTCTCGCGTGGGCTGGTGTGGTTTGGCCGACCAAGTGATATACATCACTGAAGATAAAATTTCACTTCTTTGATTGATGACGTCGCAACTCAATCCTTATCCTATTATTCACAAACCAATCTCTTTTCCTTGTTTTCTTTCAAATGGGTCCCTTAAAAATCATTACAACCAAGTCCTGTTCATATAATTATTTAATTAAACCCATAACCGAAGGGATTATAATTATATGATTCGAACCGAGAATTTTCTTGTTCGTTCTAAATTAATTAAAATATATTTAAGGTTTCTCGGAATTAATTCTCATTCTTGAGAATTTATTTCTTAAATTAATTTCCAGAATATTTTCTCGGAAATAATTTATTAGTCGAGATAAACTCATAATTCCTTAATTTAATCCGAGATTTCTCCTTACCTTAATATATTTTAAATTAACTCGATAAACTTATACGTCCATCATTCACTCAATAACATAATGGTAACAAACGGAAGCTCGTTTATTCAACGTGAATTTACAAACCAAGAGATTCAAAAGTTATCTTTACAGTGGACTTCTAGAAATGAATCTTAGATCTTCATGTTCAAGGAAGAGTAGTGTTAATGCATAACGGCACAAGGTACATACTCGGATATTTGCCTATTTTCTATTCGGGAAAGTGCATGAGGGAAGTGTTAACTTCAACTCACTTGAACACTTTAAAGTTTGAGATTACACATCTTTGTTTTTTCGGCTCGTCTTCGAGGAGACCTCACACTCAAATTTTCAAGAGCATATAGATTTTGAACATATGTGGTATAAATATAGTTTTGAAAACTTATTTGATTTGGATGACAAAATATTTTCAAGTTTGAAAGTGAAAACGGTTTTTCAAAATTCAAACTAGTTTTGTAAAAATTCAATTTCAATTAAATTTTTAAAAATCAAAACATCTTAATCTTTCACATTATGTTTATTATCTTATGAAAAAAACAATTTTTGCTCAAGGAAATTTTATCATTAGAGTTCTATAACTCATGGAGTGGGGTCCGAAATCCGGAATTCTAAAAACTGGACTTTCGGAGCAGCCGCGCACCTCGGAGTAAAATCGCCATAACTGACGGCTCCGACATCCTTTTGACCAAAACCAAGAGCTTGGAAAGAGGACATACAAACCTTTAATTTGATTTAAGAATCATTAAATTTCGAATTCTCAGCAGAGAGTTATACCACTTTTACCGTGGATTTTTCTCGAGCTCGAAGAAAACTAGAAATAATTAAAGTTCGGACTTGAGTGAAAAAGAATCAAGTTTAACGAAACATTTTAGAGGGTTGTTAAGCTTTTATATTTGTTTTATTAACATGGTAATAACATAGTATAAAAGTAAATAACAAGAAACATAAAACGAAACGAGTAAACAAACAAAACTAGCAAGACAATATAACTAGTCATGAAATTACTTGAAATTTCTCAAACTTAATAAAACACGTTTTTCATTATGAAAATATTAAAAACTTTTAGAACTGATTCTAATGTGTTTTAATAACATCCCAAGGTCATAGAAAATCAACATGATTTTTAATTTAAAGACATGAGCAATAAATTAAAAAAAAATCTAAAAAATAATTCTAACTTGTCAAAAACGAGTAATCTTTCGAAAACGATTTTCAAGCTCATAGTTTTAATCACATGTACATGCTTAACTTTGACCATAGCTCTGATACCATTTGTTGGAATTGATATAGGATTAAGAAAAAATTAAACGCTTCTAGCAAGCGGCGGAAAAGAAAAATTTTCTTTAAACAAGTAAAAAGGATTTTTACTAGCCTAGACAAAGAGCAAGCACATGTTATTTTTAAATTAAAACTATCTAAGAGCAATTACACGTTTACTAACCTTTATGTAGCTTGATCGTTGAGAAGCTTGTGTAGGTTGAATCACTCATCTCCCCACGCAGCTCGTCTTTCTTCGTTCTTCGGGAATTCGAGTAACCACAAAAGTTTCTATCACATAAATCACTCGAGGTAAGAAGAAATTAGTGTGTGGGCACTTTTAAACACAACGACTTAAGAACAAGTCTTAGAGACGAAGAGCTAAAACAAACGCTAGGTTAAATGTGGACCTAGGTGCCAACTCTAGAGAGAGAAGCTCTTAATCTCTAAAATTGTGGGATGAGAAACAATGAGAATGAGGGCTCTATTTATAGGAGAATGATTACCTTCAAAAGATAGTTTCCTCTTCTCTATAGAATATCACATATTCATGAGCAAGTATTAGCCTCCCTTTCTTCCATTTGGACGTGCAAGCTATACCATGCAAGTCCTTGGATTTGTTTCCTCATTTGTTTTGTCCTTAGTTGGCCGCCCATCATGTTTCCTTGTATAGGAAATTTGTTTCATCTTTTTCTTTTGGCAAGTATCTACGTACATCAATGCACAAAATAATTCCTCTTCTCTTGCTTAGGTTGGACGAGTAGAAGGCTTCTAGAAGGACCTTCTAGATGTTTCTTCATTTGTTCATGATAACATAAGAAAAACCCATTAAGAATTTTCAAGTAAAATTCCATGAAATGAAATTAATCCTCAAGGCCCAAATTCATTGAAATGGCCGTGTGGTTTAATTCATTTGTCATCATATGACAATGTCAAAAAACTTATTTAATTACATTCATTTCATCCCATGTCCAAAATCACAAAAATAGCATTTAGACAATTTTTGTAAAACTTGTCTAAGTTAGAAACAATGTATTGACGAGGAGCTAACAAGTCACATTGATTCATCCAAAAGAGTCATGACTCAATTTGGACACTGGCCAGTTCATTTATTCACATTCCAAGGAACAAAGCATGAGGTGATATACATTGAATTTCAGCAATCTTGTACATGAATTCCATATCTATGAGATCTTCACAAAGTTACTCATGACATCTTCATAACTTCGTACTTCACCAATAGGTCCTGTTTAGAATCACATAGTGAATCCGAACTCTGACTTTCTCAAATGAGAATACGTAAGCTGTGAAATGATACGTCTCATTTCAGGATTGAGGTAAGCATGATGCAATTCATACGTAGTGACCTCGAGACATAAGAGGTTAAATGATTTGTTCTTATTCTATCTCTAGAAGTGCACTGGTCAATTCAATACCTTTAGAAGATACCTAGAAGAACTATAGAGTCTTCAACTCTCTATGCCCCATAACCAGACATCATAGATTCTCCTAACAATCGTACTGAGATCAATAGTCCTTTGATCCTTAGATTGGGAATATATTGTTTTAAGCAAACCATGAAGAGTTTGTTCATGCAAATCTACATTTGTTTCTTCATATGTTGTTAGGTTTGTTTAAGGACTAAAGACTACAGATTATCATAAAGCTATAAACAGACAAGGAAGAATGAATGAACGTTTCAACTTTTATTAATGATTCAGCAGTTACAATCAAGAGTCTTCGTGAGACTTTATTACATCAAATATACATAAGTAAAGACTACTACTCTTCTTGTGGGCACCATTGACAACATACCAAACTATCATTATCGAGGACATGTTGTGTGAACATTTGAGTGTTTGAAGTGATAGATTTGATCTCGCCTATTAGAGTCATGGTTGTACGTCTATACACTACCAAACAGCCTTGAAGAACCATTTGAGCATGTATGCTATAAGGAAACAGTTTTCATACAAGGCAGAATGTTCTTGTAAGAAGTATCTCTACGTCGTTTTTCCAGGTGACATTTGTGAGTGGGCCGTTCGTGTGGTTAGATTAAGAAAAACTGGAGGTTTTCAAATCTGGTGGTAAGTGTATATTTTTTTCACTATTTTAATGAAGTTATCACATCAATTTTTAGTTATGAAGATGACAACAAATCACATAATTTATTGACATTAATGTCAATGATACTGTAATTTATTGACACTAATATCAATTAAAAAATCATAATGAGTTTGATCACATTAATTTTAAAAACTACCTGAAAGTTAAAGTCAAATCCTACATATCTTAAGAGTGGGACAACAAATTAACATACTACATATCATTGTTTGTAACTAATACAACACATCACACATCATTGTCAGACATGCATCGATTCTTGATCTTCAAAATGTCGCGCTTTTACAGATTGATGACTTGCTATTGGCGGTACATGGCCATGTCTTCTTGCCTCAATTTCGTCAATGGAAGACTGTGCATCAAGAACTCTGCGGCCTTAACGACGAACATTCTACAGTCTCCACCGTCGACACAATGAACAATATTAAATTTAGAAATAATAACTAGCTAAAAAGTAGACATTTATAATATAAAAATAATTAACAATACCCGTTATGTTGTTGAGGCATATCATGGCCGTATATAATCCGGAAAAGGCTCAAAAGTTTGATCCTCAATTGTCAAGCTCGCAAATGCACTAATTGAGCCTAGCATGATAGGGAGGAATTTAGACATAATGGTTACACTCCTATTCGTCACCCTTTAATAGCTCTAGACTATGAGTCATAAACTGTGATTGACATGGCGATGATGGAAATAACCAAAAGAATCCAATGGTCTGTGATAATATTGGCCCCCACATGGTGTAAAATCTGGTGTTCGAGCTAATGAATATCTCCTAAAAGTCCCCGATCTTGATATTCTTCTTTTTATGTCTGACTATGAGACCAACTGCTAGCCACTTTCACTAGTACAAAAAATACCTTTGGGTGCGATTTTTTTCGCACCCAAAAGTCAATTTTCGCACCCAAAGATATCTTTAGGTGCGACTTTTCCGCACCCGAAAGTCCGCACCTAAAAGTCTTGGGTGCGAAAAGTCGCACCCAAAAGTCTTGACTTTCGGGTGCGACATTTAGGTGCGACTTACCGCACCTAAAGTCGCACCCGATATTTTCCCGCCATGACCATTGGGTTCGATTTTTCGCACCCGATAGTCATTTGTGGGTTAAAAGAAATAATGCTTAAGATGTCGCTCTATTATAAAGTGACTTTAAATTTTTGAAAAACGTCATTATTAGCAGTGCTTTAGTTGTCACCTGATTTATAAGTGACTTCGATTCTTAATTTATTTATAAAAATAAAAAGCAACTAAATACGTTAAGCCTCAAACTTTGAAACACAATGTGTCCTCAAGATCCACTTATGTCCACAAGTTCTGATGAGTTTTAATCCTCTAAACTATCTACGTATCATAAATTCCAATTTTGGTTAAGAGAAAAAAAAACCTCATTGAATCAACAATATCAACATGTTTAGCAAAAGGAAATAGAGCAAGGGTTTCTATATTGAGCGTCTTTACATGCTAATCAATAAATTAGTACTTGAAATCCTTAGCTACAAGCAACTTCCTTAGCTACAATCCTCGCCGTCCCGAACCGCTGCCCCGAGCCATGTCTAGGCCACCTAAACCGAGCCTAACTCTCGAAAACAAACTCGCAACAAAACCAAAGCTTAACAACCATATCAACAAATCCGGAAAAAAACATCAAATCTGAAACCAAACGTTATTCTCAGATTAAATAAAATACACCAAATTCTCAGATTCTTGACCTTAAACCCACGGCCAAAACAAACCACTTCATATCATTTCAACCAAAAGCACACTCACAAGTCTCGGCCAAAACCAACAAAATAAACCCAAGCTTCACCAACTATATTAAGAACAAGTTTCCACTTCAAGCAACATGAGAGATAATTTCCTGACAAAACAAAGGGTACAAGACTAACAACAAACCCTAAAAACATCATCTCAAACACACGGCCAGATCAATCAAAGATTCCAAACACAATCACTCACCTAGAATCATCATTGAACCAACGCTATAGGAGCCGATTTCATATTCTAATAACTCGAAACCCTAGAATCTCTAAAATCCCTAAATCATAGAAATCAAACCCTAGAGATAAAATTCCTCTTACCTCGGGTGAAATTGGTGGGGTTCGAGTCTTCTTCGGCACTCTCTCCCTCTTTTCCCAGCGATCTCTGCTTCGGCACTCTCTCCCTCTCTCTATCTCGATTGGGATTCTCCGTCCGATTCTCGCTCTGTCTCTTCTTCGTTCTGATTGAGCTTAACAGCAGTGAGGACCGGAGAAGAGGAGAGATATATATAGTGAGCTGGAGAGAGAGAATGTGAGAAAGAGAGAGAGTAGGATAGAGAGAGAGAGAGAGAGAGAGAGAGAGAATGAGAGAAGACTTACCGGCCGGAGAGGCTGTCGGACCGGGGCGGAACGACGGGCGAGCTCAGGTGGCGAAGAGGACCAGAGAAATCGAGAGTGAGGGCGTGAAAGAGATAGAAAAAAGCTCAGTCTGATTTTTTTTATAACCAGACCTAGAATTTGGGTGCAACTTTGTCGCACCCAATAGTCCTTTTGGGTGCGAAAAGTCGCACCCAGTGTTTTGACCGGTCAAAATTTATAAAAAAGGGGTGAAAAGACCGCTTAAAACATTTGGACTTTTGGGTGCGATAAAGTCGCACCCAAAAGTTCACCTTGATTTTTAGGTGCGACTTTATCGCAGCCAAAGGTATCAATGGTACCTAAAAGAAGAGTAGTAGTCTTTATTTATGTACATTTGATGTAATAAAATCTCACGAAGACTCTTGCTTGTAACTGCTGAATCATTAATAAAAGTTGAAACATTCATTCAGTCTTGCTTGTCTGTTTGAAGCTTTATGATAATCTAAAGTCTTTAGTCCTTAAACAAACCTAACAACATATGAAGAGACAAATGTAGATTTGCATGAACAAAAACTTCATGGTTTGCTTAAAAAAATATATTTGCAATCTAAGGATCAAAGGAGTATTGATCTCAGTACGATTGTTAGGAGAATCTATGATGTCTAGTTATGGGCATAGAGAGTTGGAGACTCTGTAGTTCTTCTAGGTATCTTATGAAGGTACTGAATTGACCAGTGCACTTCTAGAGATAGAATAAGAACAAACCATTTAACCTCTTATGTCTCGAGGTCACTACGTATGAATTGCATCATGTTTACCTCAATCTTGAAATGAGACGTCTCATTTCATAGTTTACGTATTCTCATTTGAGAAAGTCAGAGTTCGGACTCACTATGTTATTCTGAACAGGACATATTGGTGAAGTACTAAGTTATGAATATGTCATGAGTAACTTTGTGAAGATCTCATAGATATGGAATTCATGTACAAGATTACTGAAATGCAATGTATATCACCTCATGCTTTGTTCCTTGGAATGTGAATAAATGAACTGGCCAGTTTCCAAATTGAGTCATGACTCTTTTAGATGAATCAATGTGACTTGTTAGCTCCTCGTCAATACATTGTTTCTAACTTATTCACAAGCAACAAAATAGTTGAGGAAATAACAACTAGAAGGGTAAAATGGTAATTTTGTAAATCCCATCTAGCTGATGATATTAATGAAGGGTAAACATAGATAATATTCAGTGGATCTACTCATCACAATTAAGTTGAATTATTGAGTAGAAAATAAATTCATTTGAACCGAGAGATTCTCAGTGTCAACTCTCTAGTGGAGTCAGTTGACATTAAGCTAAACTTGGAAAAGGTTTGTGAACTTTTGAGTCCAAGTACGTTAGCTCAAGCTTTGTTCATTTGAATCCATGAGGTCACTGTCACAAGTCTTTTCAAGTAGGATTAGTTAAAGTAGAAGCTAAGGCAAAATAAGAATTAGATAAGTTTTACGAAAATTGTGTAAAGGATATTTTTATCTTTTTGGACATATGATGAAATGAATGTCAATAAATATGTTTTTTTTACATTGTCATATGATGACAATGAATTGATCCACACGGTCAACTTAAAGAATTTGGGTCTTGAGGATTAATTTCATTTCATGGAATTTTACTTGAAAATTCTTAATGGGCTTTTCTTATGTTGTCATGAACAAATGAAGAAACATCTAGAAGCTCCTTCTAGAAGCCCTTACAAGTCCAAATAAGAGAGAAAAGAGAGTTTATTTTGTGCATTAATGTGTGAAGATACTTGCCAAAAGAAAAAAGAGGAAACAAATTTCCTCTATGAGGAAAGGCAATAGGTGGCCAACCAAGAGAGAGCAAGGAAAAGAGGAAACAAACTTGCTTCTAGAAGCATGAGGTTGCACGTCCAAAGCTAGAGAAAGAAAGGAAATATTTTCTCATGAATATGTGATATTCTATGGAAAAGAGGAAACTACCTTTTGAAGGTAATCCTACTCCTATAAATAGAGCCATCATTCTCATTGTTTCTCATCCCAAAATTTTAGAGATTGAGAGCTTCTCTCTCTAAGTTTGGCAGCCTACTTCTCTCTCTCTCTTCCCTTTTCATTTTTTTTGGTACCTAGGTCCACATTTGAGCTAGCATTTTTGTTTTAGCTCTTCGACTCTAAGACTTGTTCTTAGGTCGTTGTGTTTAAAAGTGCCCACACACTAATTCCTTCTTACCCACTAGTACAAAAAACAGCATTGGGTGCGACTTTTTTCGCACCCAAAGGTCGAAAGTCGCACCCATTGATACCTTTAGGTGCGACTTTAGGTGCGACAAAGTCGCACCCGAAAGTTCGCACCTAAAGGTCATGGGTGCGACTAGTCGCACCCGAAGGTCATGATTTTTAGGTGCGACTTTTAGGTGCGGATATTCGCACCCATATTCGCACCCATAAGTCAGAAAAAATGTGCGAAAAAGTCCGCGCGAAAGCCATTGGGTGCGACTAGTCGCACCCATAAATTTGGCGGGTAGGCCAACGGGTGCGACTAGTCGCACCCAAATTCATTCGCGCCAAGTCTTTGGGTGCGACTAGTCGCACCCGTTGGCCTACCCGCCAAATTTATGGGTGCGACTAGTCGCACCCGATAGCTATTTTTAAGTTTTTTTTATTCATTATTTAATATTTATTAATTAGAAATTCATTAATTACGAATTCTATAATTGTAATCAAATAACTAAATAGTTTATTAATTAGAAAATTCATTAATTAATATTTATAATCATAATAAAAACTAACCATTTGTTGTTCGATTACAATAATTATATAATGTACGACAAATAATTAAAATAAATGTTCATTCTTTTCCCTTTCCTTTTCCTCGGTTTGTAAACCAATCCTTGAACATTTTACTCCCTCTTCCGCCAAATCTTCCTCCAGAACTGCTGCTACCTCCTCGTCCACTTCCGCTCGTACGCTCACTGCTGCTCGTACGCTCTCGCTGGTAATCTGCTGAACCTGGCGGCGTCGTCTGAGCATCTGCCATTGAAACTGATGGCGGCGTTGTCTGATGCATAGGATGCATCTGAGGCGGCGGCGTCGTCTGAGGCATCTGTGGCATCGTGCCGGGCGACATCTGCGGCATCTGTGGCATCGTGCCGGACGACATCTGAGGCAAGGGCGAAAACTGCTACGTGAACGCGAACATTTGTCGCTGCATCTCCTCCATCTGCTGTTGTTGTGCCGCCATAGCGAGTTGTTGTGCCGCCACCTGAGCTTGGAGCTCGCCAACCACTGGATCTGGAACGCGGCGCCGCGACGAGCCTGAGCCTGACGACGAGCTTTCGTCCTGAGCCTGAGCAATAGCCCAAGATGTTCTCGGGACCGTTGGACCTATTCCAACGTACCAATCTTGACGGTTCCCGAGAATTTCTAGCATCGCGTGCTCCTCTGCGGCGTCCTGGTCAAAGACTACGCCTTGCTCTTCTGCTTGTCGCTGAAGATCCGCCAGTAGAGTAACTATCCGCGCCTTTACACATAAAAAAATTATTAAAAATTAATTATTATGTAAGTAACGTACTCTTAATTATAACATATGACTTACATGTGCTCGTCTCGCCCAATCTGTCGTCCATTCACCTTTTCTATTATGGTGTTTTTGCTCCCACGTCGTTAACGCGGAGCCCAAAGTCCCATCATCCTTACTCTGTAATTGTTATGAAAATATAAGTACTGAATTTATTTCAACTTAAGTATTTCAAAATTAGAATAACTTACGTTCAAATGACGATGAGCCAAGAAAGAAAGAGATCCTTGAGTCGACCTCGTCTTCTTCTTCTTCGAATTCTCCTTGTTGCGAGTAGATTTTTTCTGCAAATAATTAATTTTGTCATTATTCAATCTGATAAAGATATTGTGATTTATTACAATCATACATTACGTACCTTCCAATCGTCAGTCGCGAACTCGTCTACCACCGCCTCCCAATCCTCTTTCTTATATCCCGGTGGTGTTTCCGCCTTAGCGTTTTCAGTGCTCCCACAAAACTCCAATATGAACTTCTCTGATAGCTTGGACTTCTGGTTGCGTCGCCTGATCTTGGCATTCCGAATGATAGCCTGATCAATCGTATTCTGAAAGCAATCCGCAGGCAGATCCTCGCCGGTGTCAAGATCTGTGTACACAAATCTGAACTCGGAATGAAGTGCGCTCAAAATAGCAGCCAACATCTGTGGCGTCACTTCACTCCAATCACGAGTCGTAGGCGGGATATGTGCTTTCACCAAAGCACCGAGGCGGTTGTTAAATAGTCCAACTTTTTTATTTTCTTTCCTTATCTCTTGATAGAATGTTTGGTTTATTGGGTCCCACTTGACCACCTTCGCACCCGGTACCCCCTGTGTTGCTCGCGCCGACGTCGAGCCGGTTGTTGGTCCCCTTGATTTCTTAGGACCTTGGGACTCAGGTTCCTGTGGCGGACCTTGAGAATCCGGTCTCTGTGGCGAATCTCCACCAGAACCTGAAGCGGTCGACATCCTATAAAATGAAAACAACATTTGTAAATTGACATCGTATAAAATAAAACAACATTTGTGAACATACATCACAAAACAAAAGGAAACAACATCATACAAAAACGTGGGTGACACCACGGATATATTTTATTATAAAACCTCACATATGGCGGAGGAAAACCGTGGTTACATAGATAGTTCTCATTCATCGTCATCACTACCTATATCAACATCAACATCAACATCAACATCTTCTCCCTAAAAAACGATGCATTCCTCATGATCATCATCGTCTTCCTCACCATCGTCAACGATATTTACTAGCTCAGCATCTTCGATTTCATGTCGATGATTCAGACGATCGATGTTTGACAATTCTATTGTCAACGGAATCGAGGCTGAGGTGGTGGGGTCGACTTCAGGAACGTCCCAAATCCCTCGATGATTGCATTCCTGAACGATTTCCCAGTTACCACCTAAAACAAGATCTTTGATGTAAAAGACTTGTTTCGCTTGAATTGCGAGTATGTACGGCTCCTCTGTAAACCACTGTTTCGCGGTAAAAGCACTCGTTTCTCCAGTAGTCTTATCGTTGTGAACTAGTCGCCGAGCATCGTGCTTGTCACCGTACCATATACATTTGAATAATACAACACGACAGTCGTACCTATAATTCAGCACTATGACGTCTTCCATACGACCGTAGTAAGTGAAATCATCCACAGGCACACATACACCGCTATTTTGAGTGACTCGTTGATTATCGCGACGATGAGTAATGAACTTCACGCCGTTAACAAAGCAGCATGGATATTGATAAGCGACTTGAAGGGAACCGATAGAAAGCGAGTAGATCTCGTCAGACACGTCAGACCCACTAGCTTTCATTTCAAAAATCTGGTTATTACGAAACAAAGTATTGGTTAGCACTTATGTGTTTATAAAAAACCGGGTTATTGTGTTATTACCTTGTTCGCAAACCAATCTTTGAATCCCTTTCTATGCTCCGCTTCAATATCGCGAACTCCAGATTCGTTTAGGAAATCCAAATGCTCGCTGTTGCATGTTTAAAACATTGCGTAAAGAAAATACAACAATGAAATAAGTTAGAGAAGCAAGTGGATCGATTACTTACACCAAATACGGATCCACTTCAGGACAGTTGGTATAGATGTACCACTCCGCCTTTTCTCTTTGCTCATCGTCTAATACTATCGCGTTCATCATCCCATAAGGCACACACATCTCGGATCGAAAAACGGAGAGCTCTCGCACTTGAACTTCTTCAACTACCTTCTTATCTTCAATATACCTTGCAATGAACGTTAGAGCTTCTTCTACAACATAAGCTTCAGCAATAGAGCCTTCTGGTCTAGCTCTATTTTTGACAAAATGTTTTAACGTCCCAAGGTATCTCTCAAAAGGGTACATCCACCGCATATGCACCGGGCCGCCGTGCAACGCTTCCTCTGGTAGATGGATCGCCACGTGAACCATGATCGTGAAAAAAGCAGGTGGAAATATCATCTCAAGCTTACATAAGATCTCGACGATAGACTCTTGCGCTCTTTCGAGATCTTCAGCTCTTAATGTTCTCGAACTTATCAACTTGAAAAAGTTGCAAAGCTCAGTGATCGTATCATGTATTGGTTGTGGCACAAAAGGACGAATACCAACAGCCAACAATCTTTGCAAGATCACGTGGCAATCATGCGACTTCAAACCTGTAGCTTTCCATCAGTTGTCACATTTTTTTTTAAATTCCCAGCGAGACCATCGGGAAATTTGACAGATTTTAAGTACTCTGTAAATCGCTGTCTCTGCTCAAGGGTCAAAACGTACGACGCTCGCGGTTTGTAATACCCACTCCCATTTGGTTCCAAGTGCAAAGCGGTCTTGATGCCCAAGTCCATCAAGTCAAGCCTCGCCTTCTCGGTGTCATAGTTCTTCTTTTCCAAGCTGAGCATCGTCCCGAGAAGATTCTCACACACGTTCTTCTCTACGTGCATCACGTCCATGTTGTGTTTCAACTGCGACTCAGACCAGTACGGCAACTCGTAAAAGATGCTTTTCTTGGTCCAATTCAGTTCGCTCTCAGCTCGCTTTCGTTTTTTGCCTACAGAGGCAGCGTGTTTGCCAGTAGTCGTGCAAGAAACACCAGCCAACTGAGCGAGTATGTCTTGCGAAGTCAACTTCTCGGGTTTATTTCGTTTCTCGTGCTTATCTTTGTAGTGATCGTTGCTTTTCCTCAATCGGTGACGCCTTTTTAAGAACCGACGATGGTCGTAGTAGACGATCCTGTTTCTGATTTTTAGGGACGGCGTGTCAAAGTTGCACGTAGGGCAAGCGAGATACCCCTGGCCGCTCCATCCCGATAAATACGATCTAGCCGGAAAATCGTTTATCGTCCAAAGTAACGCGGCACGCAACCGAAACACTTCATCTCTGGCTCCATCACGAACGCGGACTCCATTCTCCCACAGTTCTTTCAACTCTTCAACCACAGGCTGCAAAAAAACGTCCATGTCTTTTCCTGGTGAATGGGGCCCCGAGATCAGAAGTGTTAGCATCAGGTACTCTTTCTTCATGCACAACCAAGGCGGCAAGTTGTACGTCGTAAATACTACAGGCCACATGCTGTATGATAGGCTCATATCCCCAAACGGGTTGAATCCATCCGCAGCTAGCCCAAGCCGCACGTTCCGAGGCTCTGCAGCAAAACCTGGGTATCTCTCGTCCAAATTCTTCCACGCGGTACCATCAGCAGGATGTCGTAGAACGCCAGCTTCCCTGACGCGATCTCTTTCGTGCCACTCCATATGAAGCGCCGTGTGTCGAGATGCGTACATTCGCTTCAATCGATCTTTCAAGGGAAAATATCGCAATATCTTGTGCGGTATCTTCTTACCAGTTGGCTTCCATCTACTCTCGTTACATATCGGACACACGTCGACGTTCGCGAGATGTTTTCGGAATAGGACACAGTCATTAATGCACGCGTCGATCATCTCGTATCCCATGCCAAAACGCTTCAGCTTCGCTTTTGCCTCGTAGTGCTTCTCCGGTATTCGATTACCGGCTGGATGAGACTTCCTCAAAAGCTGCAACAGTTCTGTGAACGACTTGTTCGTCCAATGGTTCGTGACTTTAAGGTGCATCAACTGAACCAAGAATGACAACGACGAAAACTCCTTGCATCCAGGGTACAATTCCGCTTCCAACTCAGCGAACAAGTCTTCCACTTGCTCCTCCGCACGCACATCGCTCGGAGCCGGCTCCGTAACACCATCGAAATCCTCGTGATCTCTTATATCCTCCACAGCAGCATGTATTCCTCCTACTCCTCTCTGGGTTGTTTCTCCGATGGGGACTTCTTCAAGATGACCGACGGAACGCACGACCTCGCCATGATGATACCATTCTGTGTAACCCGGGGTAAACCCTTTGTTTAGCAGATGATGCCTTACAACCCCAATGTCGTGCCATCTCACGTTGTTGCAAGGCTTGCATGGACATCGATATTCGTAATTATCGTTCGGAAATCTTCTTGCAGCGCGGATAAATTCATTAACTCCGAGTTTATACTGCAAGGACAACCGATTGTTCTCGGTGATCCAATCTCTACTTGGATTGGACATTGATTTCGCTAAACGAAATGAAAAAAAGAATAATTATTAAGAGTTGTTGCTAAGTGACGAAGACGAATGAAGTCGATTACTTATTGCTACGGGACGAAGATCAATGAATGAAGATGAGATTATGAATTTTATGTTATCTGAGAATAATATGCTAGAAACTCAATCTAAAATTCGGCAGAGATTCCCCTATAATACTAACAAACCAAAAACCTGCAAACTCATTTAAAAGCATATACAAATCATCTAAAACTATCATAATAATCAACTAAACCCTAAACAGAACCTCCGTGGCTCGTTTACAACAACCTAACTAATTATATCAACTTAAATTAATTCAAACATAACATATGTTAATTCAATCCAAACATATCATTTACTAAATCACAAACCTAAGCATGTTACTATACAATCTAAACATGTTATTAAATTAATTCAAATTATAACATTACTAAAATTAACATAACATTTGTTAATTCAATCCAAACATATCATTTACTAAATCACAAACCTAAGCATTTTATTATACAATCTATACATGTTATTAAATTAATTCAAATTAACATAACATTTGTTAATTCAATCCAAACATATAATTTACTAAATCACAAACCTAAGCATTTTACTATAAAATTTAAACATGTTATCAAATTAATTCAAATTAACATTACTAAAATTAACATAACATTTACAATATAACATTACTAACTAAACTAAAATGTCTAATTAACATTTCAAATTAAGTAAACTAATGATATCATTTACAATTTACTAATGTTATATATTAAGTAATAATTTCAAATTACAATTAACATATAAAACTAACCTAACTAAACTAAACTTGCTATCTAATTAACTTTCTAATTAATAAATGAACTAAACTTTAGTAAATTATTACTAAACTAAATGAACTAAACTAAACTTTCTAATTAATTAGAGTACATATAAGAATATAAATAAATGAACTAACCTCTTGAAGAGCCGACGAGCAAGGACGGTGGCTTGAGGTTGCGGTGAGGCGTGCTCGGACGAAGCGAAAGAGGCTGTCGGAGTGGGACTGTCTCGTAGCGAGAGGCACCGAGAGCCTGTTTTGGGCAGCGAGGCTCGGCAGCGGGACTAGGCTGAGACAACAAGAGACGGGACAAAGAGTTAAATTGAGAGGAAGAGAGAGAGAGAGAGAGATTGAGAGGTACATTAAGAGAGAGAGATTACCGGCTGGAACTGAGAGCAGCGTCGACGGAGAGAAGCGCGGAGCTGGGGTTCGAAGCTGTTACGATGAGGGTGGGTGCGCTCGAGACGGGGCTGGTCTGTTTGACACAAAATTAGTAACGCAATCGAAATTACGGATCATTTAGCACAAAAAGCAAAGGTTTTTTTTTAAAACGAATCCGATTCCAAACCGACTAAAACGGTTAATGTGATCCATGAATGCTGTAAATGCTCAGTTGCTATTATAGATTAAGAGAGACACAGAGATATAGATTGAGAGAGCTTACCCGAGCGAGAGAAGGCACAACCGAGCACGAGATAGCTCGGTGGTCGGAGTTCACGGTGGAGGCACGGCGGTGTGTAGCGGCTGAGAGAGAGAAATAACGTGAGACCGAGAAAGCTCTGCACCACACCGGAGCTGGTGGCTGCGATGGGGTGGCCGGAGAGAGAGAGGGCAGTGGCGGCGGTCCTCGTGACGGAGGCTGAGAGAGAGAGGGTCGTGCCGGTCGGAGGAGCGTAGTGGTGGCGGCGGCGACGGGGTGGCCGGAGAGAGAGAGGGCAGTGGCGGCGAGAGGTTGGAGGTTGAGAGAGAGAGGGTCGTGGCGGCGGTCGGAGGAGCGTCGTGGTGGCGGCGGCGACGGGGTGGTGGCGGCGACGGTGTGGGAGAGAAGGAGAGAGTCGGAGACAGATCGAGATAGAGGCGTTTGTTTTTTTGGGCGAATTTGGGTTTTCGAATGAAAACCCTTCGAGCATGCTTTATATATAAAGACTTTTAAATTTGGGTGCGACATGAAACCTTTGGGTGCGACATAGTCGCACCCAATGGCCTGTGTCAGTGGTTTCGGGTGCGACTTTGTCGCACCCAATGACATTTTGTAAAAAAGGGGGAAGTTTTGGCCGCCGAAATTTTTTGGACATTTAGGTACGACTTAGTCGCACCTATAACTTTGGGGACAGTATTGGGTGCGACTTAGTCGCACCCAATAGTAGTACCACACTAGTCGCACCCAATAGTAGTACCACACTATTGGGTGCGACTACTCGCACCCAAATTCAAAAATTTCCCGAAAAATTTTCAGCGCTTAATTGATTTTTGGGTCCGACTATTCGCACCTGAAAGTCTTTATGGTGCGACTTTTAGGTGCGAATAGTCGCACCCAAAAGTCAACCGCACCGGAAAACTGTATTTGTAGTAGTGACCTCGAATGATTTATGTGATATAAAATTTCGTGGTTACTCGAACTCCCGAAGAACGAAGAAAGACGAGCTGCGTGGGGAGATGAGCGATTCAACCTCCACAAGCTTCTCAACGATCAAGCTACATAAAGGTTAGTAAACGTGTAATTTCTCTTAGATAGTTTTAATTTAAAAATAACATGTGCTTGCTCTTTGTCCAGGTTAGTAAAAATCGTTTTTACTCGTTTAAAGAAAATTTTATTTTCCGTCGCTTGCTAGAAGCGTTAAATTTTTTCTTAATCCTAGATCAATTCCAACAATAACTTTGTTGTGGGAGTATATGTTACCGGAGGCCTCCTCGTCCGAGGTTTTTCCGGTGAATCCAAATTGTTTACTCGTTTCGTTTTATGTTTGTTGTTATTTACTTTTATACTATATTATTACCATGTTAATAAAACACATAAAAGCTTTAACAACTCTCTAAAACATTCTGTTACACTCGATTCTTTTGCACTCAAATCCGGACTTTAATTATTTCAAGTTTTCTTCGAGCTCGAGAAAAACCTACGGTAAAAGTGGCATAACTCTCTGCTCAGAATTCGAAATTTATTGATTCTTGAATAAAATTAAATGTCTGTTTGTCTTGTTTCCAATACAGTTTGTTTTAGGTCAAAAGGATGTCGGATATGGCGATTTTACTCTGAGGTGCGCGGCTACTCCGAAAGTCCAGTTTTTTAGAATTTTTAAATTCCGGATTTCGGACACCACTCCATGAGTTATAGAACTCTAATGCAAAAATTTACTTGAGCAAAAATTGTTTTTCATAAGATAATAAACGTAATGTGAAATATTAAAATGTTTTGATTTTTGAAAAATTTACTTGAATTGAATTTCTTTAAAAACTAGTTTGATTGTTGAAAATTGTTTTGACTTTCAAAACTTAAAAATGTTTTGTCATCCAAATCATATATGTTTTTCAAAATGTTTTCAAAACTATATCTATATCACATATGTTCAAAATCTATATGCTCTTGAAAATTTTGAGTGGGAGGTCTCCTCGAAGACAAGCCGAAAAAATAAAGATGTGTAATCTCAAACTTTCAAGTGTTCGAGTGAGTTGAAGTTCACACTTCCCTCATGCACTTTCCCGAATAGAAAATAGGAAAATGTCGGAGTATGTACCTTGTGCATTTATGCACTAACATTGCTCTTCTTTGAACATGAAGATCTAAGATTCCTTTCTAGAAGTCCACTCTATCTCTCTAAGAACTAGGAAAGCATGTTTCTGAAATATATTAGAGACGATGTGCCAACTCAAAAAACTAAGTGGGAGGGTTATACTTGTTATTTACAACCCACGATCTCCAATACTAACGAAAAGTGTAATTATCGCCAGACTGAGTGTAAAGGATAACTTTTGAATCTCACCGTTTGTAAATTTACGTTTAATAAATGAACTTCCGTGTGTTACAAGTAAGTTCTTGAATGAATTGTGGACGTATAAGTTTGTCGAGTTAATTTAAATTATTTTAAGGTAATGGAAAATCTCGAAATAAATAAAGGATTTATCGAGCTCGTCTCGAATAATAATTATTTTCCGAGGAAATATTCCGGAATTTAATTTAAGAAAATAAATTCTCAAGGACGAGAATTATTTCCGAGAAACCTTAGATATATTTAAATTAATCGAAAACAAACGAGAAAATTCTCGGTTTAATTATTTAATTAAAATCCGATCGGTCACGGATTTAATTAAAGAACTAAGTCACAACGGATAGAGTTGTAACGGGAAAAATTAAGGACCAATTTGAAAGAAATCTTTGAGTTCGAGGTGGATTTAAAAGATGGAAAAAGGGGATTTAATGAATAAATTATTTTTTCCTCCTTCTTCTTCTATCTTCTACGTTCTTCTTCTTCTTCTTTCTTCACATCATTTCTTCTCTTCTTCTCTTCCTCAACCGCGCGGCATCCAAAACAAACCAGAGGAAAGGAAAAAAAAAGAGAAGAAAGATTGAATGAGATCTTGGCCACGGGATAAGCTCGCGAGCAACCTCTAAGCCTCAGTTCTTCAGCGCGAGGGCCAGACGAGCTGACCCCACCGTCTCTCGCGCGGACCCCCGTCAAGGAACGAGCCCAGGAGCTGGGCCCGCCGTCTCTCGTGCAAACCCCCGTCGTGAAGTGTGCACCGCCGCTAGCTAGGAGGAACGCCGAGAGGAAGAGAGAGCTTGTGGAGGAGGCCGGATTTATCAAGCAAGGAGAGGTGAGGAGCTTGGAATTTAGGAATTGACTCGATGTTCATTTATGAATTTCACAGCTCAGTCGCAGATCAAGTCAAAGCAAGCGAGCATCGGCGAAAACTGAGCGCGTCGAAGCCGAAGAGTAGTGAATTTAGAAAAAGATTTTAAAGCTCGATCTGACTCGTGAGTTGTTTATCGCTTTATAGCGTTAGACTCGAGTTTTTATTTTGGATTTGAGATTGTATTCAGGGATTATTAATTATTTATTTAAGAATGTTCGAGAATTTAATTTCTGGTTAATTAAATTAAGAATTCTCGGTTTATATTATTTTCGGATTATTCCTTTAATTTATTTAAGACTCGTTAAAATTATGATTTGGATTTTATTTTGTACTCATTCTCTGGTACGAATTCGTACGAGTCTTGAATAAGTTTAAATTCCGAAAAGCCGAGAAATAAGTGAATTAAATTCTCGAACCCCTGAACCGACTCGCAGTGAATCCTGATAACAAACCTTAAGCTTGTCATCACCTCCCGAATCATTGACTAATGAGATTTCAACTTTGGGTTTTAGTTTCTCGACGCTTCAGAACGTGTTAACGCTCCAGGACGTGTAGAGTCGCGGGAAGCGTGAAAAGCAAGGAAATTCCGGAGGTCAACAAATTTTCAGACGATCTTTTTCCGAGTAAGTGAGGAGACCTAAGTCAACTACTTACCAAGGGAATAACCCTGTTTGTTTGTGCATTTGTTTGCTAGTAAACAAGACTAGGTGAAAGCCCTAAAATGAATAAACTTAAAAGTTAAGGGTTCGGCCACTCTTGCTTGAAAACTTAGTTCGGGTACGCCCGTTAGGTTCAAATGCTAACTTGAACCAGCCACGTTTTCTATGTGTATAGTTAGACCTCTCTTCTAACTCTATAAAGTAGGTTAGAATCGAGAGGACGGAAGAGCGATAGACTCTCGAATTCAATCGAGAGTAGAGAGTTCGAAAGTCACATTTCGAGCTTTCAGCTTAAAACACTTAACGAGCTTCAAAGGGAAACAATAAATTCTTTAGGGGTTTATCCCGTTACGGTCTTCCATATATAAGTTTAACGTGTACGCAGCTAGCTGCAGAGTACCCAAACTTTAATTAAACTCGTGTCGGTGGTACTCACAAGTCATCGACTTGTGCTTAGCGGGCCATACCGGTCCGTGCGCCGAGTACTCGAAGCAATGGGTGAAGGTCGCGCATCGCGAGCTCATTGCTAGCTGGAAGACTCACTGGGAGCTGCCCTGAGCGCCCCGGGGCGTAGTGGCTGAAGGTCGCAGTTCGCGAGCTCACTATGCCAGAGACCAGTGGCGCTGACGTCATGATGAAGAAAGTACCACCAGTGGGTGCTAGGCTGACGTTAAAACTCTTAGGCCGCCAGACGACTACTGCTCGAAGTCTAAGGCTGGTCTCTTTTCGTTCTGAAGGTTATAGCGGGGGATGTGTGTAACATTAAAGACGACAAGTACTAGTTAGAGTGTGCACACATTATTTTGCTCCAGAACTAGTTAGATTTGCATCAATGCATTCTTATGTGTTTGTTTGCACGTCACATGGCATTAGTCATTTTACTGTATAGATAGACTCCCACTTACTGAGTCAATCGACTCAAAGTTTTATGACCCTTGGTAATGTAGATATGAGAAAAGCTGGTAAGCGGGAAACAAGATTGAAGACCGAGACCGAGCGCGTATTGCCTTGACCTATGGGCTATGGGGTTTCTTATTCGGGGGTTAGTATCTTCTGATAAAACGTTCCGGAACATCTTTATATAGGAGTCGCTATAAGACTCTAAGTTATTAAAGCGAAAAATTTCCCCGAATTTTCGCAAACTATTTTATTATATAATCTTATGAGATATTATGTTTAACTTATGTGTTTATATTATGAGTTATGTACAGATTTGAGTTGATCAGTCGCGGTTCGTGGGCGAGCTGTCGGTCGCGGGTCATGATAGATTTTGTGGTATCAGAGCCCCAGGTTTAGTCATTTCTGTAGACTTGGGATACATGTTCTCGGTATAGGTCGCGTGTATGTCATGTGATATTGTTGGGCTTATAGTCGACCTATCTAGAGATAGGTTCGACATGATGCAGGATGAGTTTCTAGGAGTTAGATCTCTTCTCCCCGATGAGATTCGTCTATATCGCGATGACCCCTCCTTATTGGCCGACGATGAGTCGATGGACTCGTTTCACCGCTGATGGCATTATTAGCCATGATAGTGAGATGTTCCAGAAGGTGGTACAATACACGTTCGGGGCCAGGAGAGAGGGACGAGTGGTAGGAGTAAGCTTACGGATACTACTAGCTCGGGTTGGAGTCGGTTGTCCGATATGGAAATCGATTGTCCAGGAGATTGTGGACCGGTGTCCGATGTGCTCGAGGATAGACTTCAGTGAGGTATCGAGTATTGGGAGCTGTGTGTAGAGCTCCAATATCTGACGCTGGATGTAATTGTCCCTCGTTTGCTGTCTTGCAAATGCAGACTGAGTTCCTCGTCGTGACACGATGTGGTATATGAGTACCTTACCTCCGATGATTGCTTTTCCGGTGGTTGTTCCGCATGATGACGAGAAGGTTGACTGTGACGAGGGAGATTCCGAGGAGGATCCCGCTGAGCCTTCAGACGACCCAGCTGCGTAGACGTTTGCTTGTCAACCACGAGAGTGGTTGCTTTGTGTGTGTAACGAGAGAACTAGCATTTTGTGTTTAAATCTCGTTTGACTAGGCCTTGAGAGGCTAGTCCATGTTGGTTATGCATTCTCAAGGTTGTGACTTGGATTTTAACCATGCCCTCTTCCAGGTGTAGAATTGAGCAGGCATGGGGCCTTGACAAGACCCGTCTAATGCCGAGAATGTTACAGCGGCGGATCTCACTAAAATCAGACGCGCGCTGGAGAGACAAGCTACCGACGCGACCCAACGAGATGAGATGAATCGGAGGCTCGCGCAGCAGCTAGATGAGCAGAACCGCATGATCGCAGAACTCTTAACGAGACTGAACGCGCCGCCATAACAACACCTAGCGCCTCCAGTTCCAAGAGAACGACAAGAGAATCCACCGCCAGTGCCTGTGGATCCTCCTGAGGAGCTCAACTTGCAGATTCATGACGTCGTTCCTCCTGTGAGCGAGCCGGTATACGAGAGGTTTCGTAAGCAGAAGCCTTCGACGTTGACGGCCATGTTGATCCAGCTGCAGCTGAGAACTGGGTCAAGAAGATGCAGCAGATCTTCAACTACATGCAGCTGTCTGATACCGAGAGAATGGATTGCGCTGTGAATCAACTGGAGGATGAGGCTAGGGGCTGGTGGGAAGTAATGGCGTCGTCTAAGGATGTCCACTCAATGACGTGGGTCCATTTCCTCAATCTGTTCCATTTGAAGTAACTGAGTGAAGCTAGCTTGTCGGACAAGGTACGTGAGCTTGTGAGCCAATGACAAGGTTCAATGTTGGTATCAGAATATATGAAAACGTTTGACACGTTAGCGAGGTTCATTCCTTCCCTAGTCCCTACTAATCAGGCTAGGAAGAAGCAACAATCCTGGAGGCCACGTCCCTGGCGACTTTGCTCTCCGACGAGGACATGCTCGTCGATCTCGGGGACGACGACCGCGCGCTCCAGATATCGGAGGATGAAAGTGAAGGTGGAGAGAGAGAGAGAGAGAGAGAGAGAGAGAGAATGAAACTAATGCCACGGTTGGCAGCTTGGTCTCGACGAGTACCACGGCCTCGATGCCGAATGCTAATGCGAAAGGGGTTTCGCCGGTTGCGTTCTGTGCGATAGTCCGGTATGCCCAGAGGACCATGGGGAGTTCCTCGGCTTGACCGTTGGCCTGAGGATGACAGGGAGAGGAGAAAGTCTTGCTAATGCCCAACTGTTCGCATATGTCCCGGTCGCGTGCATTATCGAATTGTTTTCCGTTGTCGGTCACGATCGATGCGGGGATTCCGAAGCGGCAGACAATGTTCTTCCAGATGAAGTTAGTCGTGTTTGCCTCCGTGATCTTTTCTAGCGGTTCGGCCTCTACCCATTTTGTGAAGTAATCGATAGCCACGATCGCGTGCCTGTATTGTCTTGGGGCCGTAGGAAGCTCACCAATGAGGTCTATTCCCCATTTCGCGAAGGGTCGAGGTACGACGATCGGGCACAGTGGGGTCGGCGCTTGGCGCGGGATGTGGGCAAACCTTTGGCATTTGTCGCATCTTTTGGCCCACTCGTGGGAGTCTTTTTTCAAGATAGGCCAAAAGTACCCGAGCCTTAGCAACTTCAGGGACAAAGACTGTCCGGCGGCGTGGTTTCCGCACACCCCTTCGTGCACCTCGCGGAGCGCTTTCTTCACCTCGACCTCAGTCAAGCATCGGAGAAGGGGCATAGAGTATCCTCTCTTGAATAGGTTGTCCTCCCTCATCGTGTATTTCGGCGCCAAGCTTCTCAACTTTCTAGCCTCTTCCTTGTCTTCAGGAACGACTCCTCGCTTGAGGTACTCCACGAGTGGCGTCATCCACGAGGGGGGCGGAGTTTCTTCGACCACCCCTACGTCGCCTCTCGAGACGTAGGGTCGAGTTAGTACTTCTATCGGGACGCTGCCCTCTCCCTCTTCATCTATCCCTGACGTAAGGCGCGCCAGGGCGTCGACGTCAATGTTCGCCTCTCGGGGAATCTGGACTATCTCGAACCATGACAGGGCCTCCAGATTTTTCTGAGTCTTTGACAGATATGCGACCATGTTCGGATCCTTGGCTACGTAGTCACCTTTAACCTGGTTCACAATCAACTGTGAGTCGTAATGGATGCACAAGTTTTAGACTCCTAGCTTGTTCGCCAACTCCAAGCCAACGATCAAAGCCTCGTACTCTGCCTCGTTGTTGGAGGCCTTTAACTCGAATTGCAGGGCGTATCTCAGTTTTTCCCTATCGGGATTTGTGAGCACGACGTCGGCGCCAGCCCCCCGGGCGTCCGACACGCCATCTACGTGTAAGTCCCATGCCGGCCCTATCGGGTCAATGGTCCTCTTCTTCGACGACCCATTGTGGTCGTTCTCCTTGTCTTCCTCGTGCTCGTCGTCTTCGTTGTGCTTGTCTGTCGAGGGCGCGTTGGTGAATTCGGCCACAAAGTCGGCGAGGGCCTGGCCTTTGATAGCGGTTCTCGGTTGAAACTCGACCCCGTACTCGCCCAGCTCTTGGGACCATATGGCCATCCGTGACGAGGTCCCTTTTTGGAAGGCCTTCTCGATGGGATGTCCCGTGCGCACTACGATTGGATGTGCTTATAAGTAAGGGCGCAGTTTTCTCACGCTCATGACAAGAGCGAGGGACAATCTCTCGATTTCCGGGCATCGAGTCTCGGCGTCGAGGAGCGCCTTGCTTACGTAATAGACCGGCCATTGGGCCTTGTTTTCTTCGCGCACCAGGACCGCGCTCACGGCTCTGTCGAAAACCGTGAGGTAGACATACAAGGTCTCACCGTCGTTTGGTTTCGCAAGGAACGGAGGAGAGCTGAAGTAGGTTTTCATTTCGCGGAATGCCTCCTCACACTACTTCGTCCACACGAACCCGTCGGTCTTCTTTAATGCTTTGAAAAATGGTTAGCACATGTCGGTTGCCTTGGAAACGAATCGCGTTAAGGCGGCGATCCTTCCCATCAAACTCTGTACTTCCTCGACTTTTTGTGGCGACCTCATTTCCAAGATCGTCTTGATCTTCTCGGGATTAGCTTCGATCCCGCGGCGGCTCACCATGTAGCCCAGGAATTTTCCGAACTCAACCCCAAAAGCGCACTTATTGGGATTGAGCTTCATCTTGTAGCGCCGCAAGATTGCGAACATCTCCCTGAGGTCTTGAACGTGGTCGTGGGCCTTGAGGCTTTTGACTAACATGTCGTCCACGTAAACCTCCATTGTTTTGCCAATCTGGTTGGCGAACATTCGGTTCACCAACCTTTGAAATATCGCACCCGCGTTTTTTAGGCCAAAGGGCATGACCTTGTAGCAGTAGAGTCCGCGGTTTGTGATAAAGGTGGTCTTGATCTGATCCGGCTCATGCATGCGGATCTGATTGTAGCCTGAGTAGGCTTCCATGAAGCTTAGCAGTTCATGGCCCGTCGTGGCATCCACGAGTTGCTCAATTCTCGGGAGAGGAAAGCTGTCTTTCGGGCAGGCCTTGTTGAGGTCTTTGTAATCGATACAAATCCACCACTTCCCATTAGGCTTCTTCACCATGACTACAAATCCACCATTATCTCAGGGTCGATCCCCGGCATGTCGGCTTGTGTCCACGCGAAGACGTCTTTGAACTCGCGGAGGAAGGCTGCGAGCTAGAGTCGGATTTCGGACGAGAGCTGGGCGCCTACCTTGACTACTTGGTCAGGTTTGGTGTCATCCAGCACGACGGGAACGAGGTCATCCGGTGTCTCCACCTTCTGACGCTCGACATCGTCCCTCTGGTCCAATTCCCCGAAGGTGCCCCCTTCCGCGATCTTGCATGGGAATTGTCTCCGAGCTGGAAGACGGTGCTCACCGTCTTCCCCTTCCCCTTACCATCCACACCCTGGATGTAGCACATCCTTGCCATTGATTGGTCTCCCAACATTATGACGATTCCTTTCTCGGTTGGGAATTTCATCATTAGGTGGTAGGTGGAAGTTATGGCCTTCAACCGATTGAGAGTTGGGCGGCCTACGATGATGTTGTATGCCGATGGCTGGTCCACAACCAGGAATGACATGACGTGGGTGACCTCAATCCCCCCAGGTGTCCCGAAGGTAACCGGAGGTCGATGGTGCCCTCCGTCATGACCCTCTCCCTGGAGAACCGAAGAGTGGGGTCGAGATCGGGGTCGGTCTCAGTCCTGTCAGCTTCATCCTATCCAAAGCCGATTTGAAGATAATGTCGGCAGAGCTGCTGTTGTCGATCAGGATTCTGCCGGGGCCGAGACGACTATCGCGTCATTATGTGGGAGTAGCACTCGCACCGCCTCCTGGTTAGTGAAGAACATGGACTCGTACGTGTGGTTGATGTTGTGCGCTATCTTCCCCTGGGAGACTTCTCGCACGTAATTCTTTCTTTGCGTGCTCGAGTCCCCGAACTCCGTGCAGCCCATGATCGAGCCCACGACGTGCATTTGCGAGCTCTCTAGTTCTTGGTTCGCCGTCCAATCTGTGACGGTTACCGTCGCCAAACCATTCTTTTCCTCCCACGGGCGTTCTCCGTTTGCTGCGGCTGTCCCGATCGTTCTAAGGACATATTCCTTCAACTTCCCGTCTTGAATGATGGCTTCGATCTAACGTTTGAGATGGTAACATTCGGACGTCAGGCGCTCATGGTCTTGATGGTATTCGCAGAATTTACTTCGATCCCGCTTCGCGGGATCTTTCATGAGAGGAGCGGGGCTTCCTAGCTTGTCGCGGTGCAGAGCTAGGATCCGCTCTTGTGGAGTGTTCAGAGGGGTGAACGCCGAAAACTTTCGGAAGCTATCGACATGTGAGGGTCTCGGTCCATGGAGGGAGCGACCGTTAGGGGCCTGGCCTCCCTTGTTCCTCCTCTTTCGAGGGTCGGGACGATCTCCGTCCTGATCGTCGTGACGGCGACCGCTTTGTCCCCCTGACTTCCGGTCGTCTCGGTCATCGAGGTAGTCCTCAATCCCCATGTAGGTACGGGCTCTCGACATCAGCTCTGCCATGTCCCGCAGGACCTTTCCAACAATAGACTTGAGGAAGTCGCTTGTGCGAGCTCCCTCTGTGATCGCCGTGATGGCGTCCTTGTCGTCGAACCCTTCGACCTTGTGGGATTCTTTAGTGAAGCGAGCGAAGTATCGCCTCAAGGTTGTTGTCAATGGTGCCCACAAGAAGAGTTGTAATCTTTATATTGTACATCTGATGTAATAAAGTCTCATAAAGACTCTTGCTTGTAATTGCTTATTCATTAATAAAAAGTTGAAACGTTCATTCAATCTTCCTTGTTTGAAGCTTTATGATAAAACCTTAGTCTTTAGTCCATAAACAAACTAAACAACTTACGAAGAGACAAATGTAGATTTGCATGAACAAACTCTTCGTAGTTTGCTTAAAACGATATATTCGCAATCTAAGGGTCAAAGGACTATTGACCTCAGTATGATTGTTAGAAGAATCTATGATGTCTGGTTATGAGGCATTGAGAGTTGGAGACTCTATAGTTCTTCTAGGTATCTTCCGAAGGTACTGAATTGACCAGTGCACTTCTAGAGACAAGATAAGAACAAACCATTTAAGCTCTTATGTCTCGAAGTCACTACGTATGAATTGCATCGTGCTTACCTTAATCCTGAAATGAGACATGTCATTTCACACCTTAGTATTCTCATTTGAGAAAGTCAGAGTTTGGACTCACTATGTGATTCCGAACAAGGCCTATTGGTGAAGTACTAAGTTGTGAGAATGTCATGAGTAACTTTGTGAAGTTCTCATAGATATGGAATTCATGTACAAGATTGCTGAAATGCAATGTATGTCACCTCATGCTTTGTTCCTTGGAGTGTGAATAAATGAACTGGCCATTGTGCAAATTGAGTCTTGTCTCTTTTGGATGAAACAATGTGACTTGTTAGCTCCTCGTCAAATACATTGTTTCTAACTTATTCACAAGCGACAAAGGAGTTGAGGAAATAACAGCTAGAAGGGTAAAATGGTAATTTAGTAAATCCCGACTAGCTGATGACATTCATGAAGGGTAAACACTGATAATATTATGTGGATCCGCTCATTACAATTAGGTTGAATTCTTTAGTAGAAAATAAATTCATTTGAACCGAGAGATTTTCAGTGTCAACTCTTTAGTGGAGTCAGTTGACATTAAGCTAAACTTGGAAAAGGTTTGTGAACTTTTGAGTCCAAGTATTTAGCTCAAGCTTTGTTCATTTGGGTCCATGAGGTCACTGTCACGAATCACATCGAGTAGGAATAGTTAAACTGGAAGCTAAGTCAAAACAAGAACAAAAATTGTCAAAAGGGTATTTTTGTCTTTTGAGACATAGGATGAAATGAATGTCAATAAATTTTTTGACATGGTCATTTGATGACAAGTAACACTCGGCCATAATAAGATTAATTGGGCCTTGTGGATTAATTTCATTTCATAAGAATTTTATTGAAAATTCTTAATGGGCTTTTCTCATGTTGTCATGAACAAATGAAGAAGCTTTTAGAAGCTCCTTCTAGATGAGAAATAGGCGCCCAACATACCCATAGGAAGAGAGAATATTTTGTGCATAAATGTATCAAGATACTTGCCAAAAGAAACAGAGGAAACAAATTTGCATGATGATGCTTAAGGGAATTCGGCCAAAGAAGAGGAAACAAATTAGGAAACAAATCCCTTAAAGGAAATGAGACTTGGGCGCATATAGGAGAAAATGGGCAATAAGGGATTGCTCATGAATGCTTGGAAAAAAGAGGAAACTTCTTTTTCTAAGGCCAACCCTTCTCCTATAAATAGGGCTCTCATTCTCATTGTTTTCTCATCCCACACAAGTTATAGATTGAGAGACTCTCTCTCTAGACATTGTGGCCGACTTCTCTCCTCTCTCTCTCTAGTCAATTTCGTTTTATTGTTTTGGCACCTAGGTCCTCATTTGACCTAGAGTTTAGCTTTGTGACTTCAAGACTTGTTCTTAAGTCGTAGTGTTTAAAAGTGCCCACTCACTGATTCCTTTTATTTCGAGTGATTTAGTGATAGAAACTTTCGTGGTTGCTCGAGTTGCCGAGGAAAGAAAGAGAGACGTGCTGCGAGGGAGACGAGCGTTGCAACTTTACAAAAGCTTCTCAAAGTTCAAGCTTCAAGAAAGGTTAGTAAACTTCTATGCTCATAATAGTTTATATTTACATGTGCTTGCTCTTTGTCTAGGTTAGTAAAAAATTGTTTTTATTTGAAAAGAAAATTTTTAAAATTCCGCCGCTTTGCGAAGCGTTAAACTTTTTCTTAAACCCTAGATCAATTCCAACAAAGGTCTCGTCTCTCCCCTGCCGGATAGACAGGAGGTAGGTTTTCGACTTCTTTTGCGCCACGAGAGTGGCGAACCGAGCAAGGAAGGCCTCTCGCAAGGCCTTGAAGGACGAGACGCACCCCGGTCTTAGGCTCCGGAACCATTCGAATCCCGACCTTGTGAGGGTCAGGCTAAAGGCTTGACATAGAGTGGCGTCCGATTGTCCCTGCATAGTCATCCACGTCTCGTAATGCTGGATGTGGAAGTTCAGGTCCGTCCGTCCGTCGTAGGGAGGGATGGACGGTAGTTTGAAATTCCCCACGTAAAGCTGCGCGAGGATTGGAGCAGCGAAGGGAGAGTATGACTCCTCGATCCGTCCATAAGGCCTTTGCCTCCCTGACTCCCTCATCTCGATAATCTGGTTTTGAAGGCTTTGGATCATCGTCACCATGTCAAGCCCGTTGGCTGGGCTGATCGCCAGGACCGCAGGAGTCGCCGGTTGACGCTCATTGGACGCTTGATCCCTGGCGTTGGCCTGAGGTTGGCCAAGAGTGGTGGCAGGGAGCGCGTCCCTTCGGGAGTTGAGCCTTTGGCGGAGATCCTCCCCTCAAGAGTTTCTCTGCGCCGTCAGACGCTCCCTCCCTCAGGTCTCCGCTTGGCGCTTGACGAGGCGAAGTTGCCCTTGGCCGGATTGTACGGCGAGCGCTTCGGCTATCGGCCCCATCATCCCCGAGGGTGGCTCTCTCCCCGGCGAGGGGCCATGTCCGGCCGCCTCTTGAAACCGAGGGGGCAAGACCTCGGGAGTGTTACCGTGCGTATTGCCGCGCCGGGTGAGACGGTCCGACCGGGGCGCCATTCGTCCTTTCGGACCGAGACTGGGCAAGGCTGGGCGTTGCCTCATCGATTCTTGATTGCCCCACATAGTCGGGGTCGGAGTCGCCTTGGGCGGTTATCTCCTCGACGTCATAGCCGAGAAGGTCGGCGATAAGCGTGCCGTCAACGCCATGACGGTCTAGGAGCTCGGCGAGCCTTCGAGCCGTGTCCTCTCGGAGCGCGGCCTCGGGGTCATTCGCCGGGTCTTGGGGCTGGCTCTCGTTGTCACGAGGCTGCCCTCCTAGGCGATGCGCGAGGCTTCAGAGGCCGTATCTCGAGCCCGTCGCTCGAGTACCTGCGGAGGTAGTAGGAATTTGACTCATCTCTCGAGAGTCGTAGAGGAAGCAAGAAAATGGATTGGAAGGGAGAGCGTCGCCAAGGTCGGGAGGTCCCCTCCTTCTAGCGCCAAAATTTTGTCTCTCGTTTTCGGACAACGATTTAGGAACCGAAAGCGGTCAGACCTAAGGTCGGACCAAGTGATCTCGCTTCAGTTCGAGCGTGTCGGACTTGGTATCCCAAGTCTTCCCTTAGCTGTTGATAATGCATGTCTCGTCTCAACACCTGAAAAGTGAGAAAGAAAGCGTGAACTACAAAGGGGAAACAGAGGAGGTGCCTCTGTTTACCTCTCCGACGCTCAACATTAGTAGGATTGAGGTGGGTAAAAGAGGTTACGTGTTTAGAGAGAAGTGACTTGAGAGAAACGAGTGAGTTATGAGTTCAGCAGCATTTCAGTACTCAAATTTGGATTACCTTTTGGAGAGGAGGGCCTCTGTATTTATAGGCGACCAAGGGACGTTTTGAAGGCCCCTTGGCCGAGTGAAGGTTCAGGACTGGCCGAGTGACGGCCCAGGGCCGGCCGAGCGACTTCCCAGGCCCGGCCAATGGCCGAGTGCTGGCCCTGGGCCGGCCATTGGCCGAGTGACGGCCCAGGGCCGACCAAGTTACTTCCCAAGCCCGGCCAATGGCCGAGTGCTGGTCCTGGGCCGGCCATTGGCCGAGTGACGGCCAAGGGCCGACCGTGCGCCGAGGGGGGGATCCAAGATCGGCCGCTATCGCGACTGTTGCCGCTTCACCGAGCCGGGACGTGCCGATAACACAACTACTTTATTATATTAATCCTATGGTTATAAAGTTTATCTTTGAAATTTTGTTATGTTTTATTTATACTTCTTTATATTTACAACTAATTTACTATAATAATTCTGGAAAGGAAATTGTAATTTACACCATGGCATACATGTTTAATAATCCTGGAAAGGATATTGTAAATTTACCATGGCATACATGTTTAATAATCATGGAAAGGATATTGTAAATTACACCATGGCATACAGTTTTTATATGCATCTACAGTAAAGCCAAAATGATGCCTAGTAAATCAACCAAAAATATTAGCACACAAGTTTTCCATAAAGTCTTATGGTGACAAAAATACACATAAATTACATATTATACTAAAGTTTTAGGTGTTGTCAAATTCTCATATTCCTAACGAGAATAAAGGTTGGCTGTTAGGTTCATCCGCGCTGTTATCTTCTTCGTTGCCTTTAGGTTCAATGTGTTGTCAATGGTGCCCACAAGAAGAGTTGTAGTCTTTATCTTGTACATTTGATGTAATAAAGTCTCACAAAGACTCTTGCTTGTAATTGCTTATTCATTAATAAAAAAGTTGAAACGTTCATTCATTCTTCTTCGTCTGTTTGAAGCTTTATGATAAAACATTAGTCTTTAGTCCATAAACAAACTTAACAACTTACGAAGACACAAATGTAGATTTGCATGAACAAACTCTTCGTAGTTTGCTTAAAACGATATATTCGCAATCTAAGGGTCAAAGGACTATTGACCTCAGTACGATTGTTAGGAGAATCTATCATGTCTGGTTATAGGGCATTGAGAGTTGGAGACTCTATAGCTCTTCTAGGTATCTTCCGAAGGTACTGAATTGACCAGTGTACTTCTAGAGACAATATAAGAACAAACCATTTAACTTCTTATGTCTCGAAGTCACTACGTATGAATTGCATCGTACTTACCTTAATCCTGAAATGAGACATGTCATTTCACAGCTTACGTATTCTCATTTGAGAAAGTCAGAGTTCGGACTCACTATGTGATTATGAACAGGGCCTATTGGTGAAGTACTAAGTTGTGAGAATGTCATGAGTAACTTTGTGAAGTTCTCATAGATATGGAATTCATGTACAAGATTGCTGAAATGCAATGTATATCACCTTATGCTTTTTTCCTTGGAATGTGAATAAATGAACAGACCAGTGTCCAAATTGAGTCTTGACTTTTTTTTTTATGAAACAATGTGACTTGTTAGCTCCTCGTCAACACATAGTTTCTAACTTATTCATAAGCGACAAAGAAGTTGAGGAAATAACAGCAAGAAGGGTAAAATGGTAACTTTGTAAATCCCGACTTGCTGATGATATTCATGAAGGGTAAACACTGATAAAATTCTGTGGATCCACTCATTACAATTGGGTTGAATTCTTGAGTAGAAATTATATTCATTTGAACCGATAGATTTTCAGTGTCAACTCTTTAGTGGAGTCAGTTGACATTAAGCTAAACTTGGAAAAGGTTTGTGAACTTTTGAGTCCAAGTATTTAGCTCAAGCTTTGTTCATTTGGGCCTTGTGGATTAATTTCATTTCATAAGAATTTTATTGAATAATTCCGAATGGGCCTTTTTCATGTTGTCATGAACAAAAGAAGAAGCTTCTAGAAGCCCCTTCTAGAGAGCCTCTTGGGCGCCCATCACCCAAAGAAAGAGAGAATATTTTGTGCATAAATGTATCAAGATACTTGCCAAAATAAAAAGAGGAAACAAATTTCCTATATGGGGTAAGAGAGAATTCGGCCTAACAAGTCAAGGCAAGGCAAGGGAACAAAAGAGGAAACAAATCCAAGCCTTCTAGAAGGCTCCCTTGGTCGTGTGACTCATGAAGGAATAAGGCAATATTTGCTCATGAATATGTGATATTCTATAGAGGAGGAAACTATCTTATTTAAGGTAAAGCCTCCTATAAATAGGGGCCTTATTATTCTCATTTCATTCATTCCAAAGTTTAAGAGATTGAGAGCCTCTCTCTTTAGAACTTGGCCGATCCTCTCTCTCTCTCTCTAGTTAATTTTTGGTTTTTGTTTTGGTACCTAGGTCCACATTTGACCTAGCGTTTTTAGCTCTTCGACTTTGAGCCTTGTTCTCGAGTCGTCGTGTTTAAAAGTGCCCACTCACTAATTCCTTTTCTCTCGAGTGATTCTTGTGATAGAAACTGTCGTGGTTGCTCGTGTTGCCGAGGAAAGAAGAGAGACGTGCTGCGAGGGGAGACGAACGTTGCAACCTTCCAAAGGCTTCTCAACGTTCAAGCTTCTAAAAAGGTTAGTAAATTTATTATGCTCATAATAGTTTTTATTTACGTGTACTTGCTCTTTGTCTAGGTTAGTAAAATTGTTTTACTTGTCAAAAGAAAATTTTTAAATTTCCGCCGCTTACCCGAAGCGTTAAACTTTTTCTTAAACCCTAGATCAATTCCAACACTATGGGAGCTGTGTCGCCTTATTTCCTCTTAGCTTTCTTTTCTTTGATATATGGTCTTTTTATAAAGACTGATTTCCTACACGTTCGTTTAGGTCAATCTTTGATGGTTTGTGGATTAGGCACCGTCTTTGTTATCTTTTTTGGCAGAGTAGGTTCAACTTCACGATAGTCCATTGCCTGTTCATTTACAAGTTATTAACAGTAAATAAATGAGTAATATAATTAACTGCACTTAAAACCTTCTTGATTATTACCTTTGGGTTGCTAATGCCAACATCAGTGACAGGATGTTTTTCACCATTTCTGATAGATTGTTGCTTTGATTGTGGAATGCTTGGTTGTTCATTCTTCAATGATGGCTTTGGCCCGGGTTTCCCATTTTTTCTCAAGCGTTTGTGGACTTGATTCTGTTGAACTTCAGGCCCGGCTACCTTATCATGAACATCCTGTGGAAGTTGTTCAAATTCATAGTCGTTAGGTATCCTTTTCAACACATCATTTACTGTAAATACTCAATCATCTTGCAGCTTCTTGTTGTCATCCTGTGACAAGTTCTATTTAGTTTTAACATGAATGATCAATTGTCGTGTAATTAACAGTTTCTAACCGGACTATAACGGGATGCCTTCTCTTCTCCAAGCAGCGGTGAAATATCATGTGAATTATGTTATGAGACTGCGTTTTAATTATTTTATACAACTATATATATATATTACCATACTATTTACAATTTTACCATTGCAATAGAATCAGGGGATAGCAATTCCACTTGCGTTGGTCTTTTTCGCTGCATCTGTAAATGAATAAAAATGACTTGTCAATTTTTGGCAAATGCATAATATTATTAAAATCTATTAATAAGTTTTATTTACCATGTTTGTCAATGTAATCTGTGTTGGCTTTGGTTTTGTTACTTTATTCACCTTTTGAGCCTGTTTATGGATCGAGATGTTAAAAACTTTGTACTAAAAAAATTCTGGATACACGTATAAAGGAATTACCTCATTATTCTCAGGTATTCGGACATTTAGACCATCATCACCTATTTTTGGTGGTGTATCCTGTTTATTATTGTGTATAACTAGTTAATAACATAGGTCATAATTTATTTAATAACTTATTTACAAATAAAGTTATGACTTACTTGCTTTGGTGTTGCGGCGTCCGAGGGTTGTGGTTCTTTGCCTTGTTTTGCCGGTGTTATATTTTTTGGGCCCTGTTTACAAAATGTTAGCTAGGCAATAAAGTGTAAATAATAAATATTTACTACCTTTTCATTATCTGCTTGCATTGTTGTTGCGTTGTTGTAGTACTCCTTTCGGATGTAAACTTGGAATACATCCAAAAGGATATCATACTTCTCGTGCGCTTCATCTACTCTTTTTTTCAGGTTTTCTATTGTTTGAAGGGCATACTCCAGCTTCATGTTGACATCATCTATATTTTGGCTTGGCATGAAACTTTCATAACCTTTTTGAACTTCTAGCAACCCCTTTTCCTTTGTCAATTGGTGTGGGAATTAGTTCTGGAGACTTAGCTTCTATTCGCTCGATGAATCCTTCGGCTTGCTCATCCTCTGTAGCATTAACTTAAAGGATACGAAGCTTCCACACAGAGATACTTAATCTGGTTAACAAATTTACATAATTATTGATTTACAGTTATATCTATGTAAATGATATACCTCATCATTGTCGAATATATGACGTAGGAGTTCGTCATATTTGGGGCTGTAATTGAAATTCCACTTCAGGATACGAGGTATGCTCAACAAATTTTTCCTAGATGTGAAACCTTGGGTTTCAAATTCAGGAATGACTTCATATGCCCAAGCGAGCAATGGATGTAAGAATCCATCAATATTGAATCTTGTTTTGTCTGCTGAATAGTGCTTTGACTTCTTTAGAGAATGGCATAGTGCATTGTAGCTTACTCTGCCCCATGGATAGCTATTGAACAACTCACTGTCAATGGCCATCTTTAGGTGGTCATCGGGAATCTTTGCTTGGCGTTCCCTTGGCAAAATAACTGTCTCTAAGATGGCCAGATTCACGAGTGCCATCTTTTCTTCGTCAGTACCACCGTACTTGCTGTTTAGGATCCCGAGCAAGTATTGTGCACGTTGTGTACCGTTCACTTTGAAGTATTCGTCTTTAAGAGGATTATCAGTACGTAGCTTATCCATGATGCACGTAACACGATCGCAATTTAACCCTGCCATAACATTTGGACAGATTGTTAACAACTATAGTGGTAAATAAATTATAGTCATACTATGATTTACATCACTAACCTGAAATTAACTCAAAGTCATACATATGAACACCAATATGTTTCCGCTGATGTTGAAATACAGTTCATCTACATCACCGGATTCTACTTGACTTAGAAACAGTAAATGCGCCAATTTCTTCGGGTAGACCTCGCCACGTAAGTGTTGAAACTTGGAGAATGGTCCTTGATTGAATAATTCCATTTGTTGTTTGGTTTCCAGCAGGGACATTAAGCTATAAGCTCACCACGTTGAATTGCGAATGAACTATAATCCTTTGTTCATAGGGAATGAACTATAATCCTTTGTTTGTAGTCCCAATTTTCTCTTTCCACTATAAGTTCACCAATCTTGCACAAGAACTAAATTATTAGTAAATAATATATATTATCAATCCATTAACAGATACCATATTATTAACAATACAAAAACAATTAACATCATACCTTTGACGGTTTCATTTTCTTCCCTGTCTCTTTCTCTTTTCTTACATATGTTTTCACCTTCTTTTTGGCAGGAGATTTTTTGCCATTTTACTACTTAATCGGGAGAGGATATCAGTGTACGTACTGGAAAACAATAATGGTTAATACCCATTTTGAAAACATGCTTATTAACATTGGAAAAACATATTTACAGACAGATCTTCTAAGTAACGTCAAAATCGATCAACTTATTCAAGAAAAATAGTTTCTTAGATTTACAAACCAAAACCCCATTTTTTTTTACAAATCCATAACAACTACAGTCGAGAAAACCAAAACCCATTTCCATTATTTTAAGCAATATTTATTTTCACTTACCAAACCCAAATTTCATTTACCACTCGAGACCCTTTTTCACTCTCGAAACTTAAAAATCAAACCCATTTTCAGTCCCCAAACCGAATACCCATTTTGAAAACATGCTTATTAACATCATAATAACATATTTACATACAGATCTTCTAAGTAACGTCCATATCGATCAACTGATTCAAGAAAAATAGTTTCTTAGATTTACAAACCAAAACCTAGAATTTTTTTACAAATCCAATACAACTAAAGTTGAGAAAACCAAAACCCAATTCTATATTTTAAACAATACTTATTTTCATTCTATAAAACCAAACCCAAATTTCATTGATCACACGAGACCCTTTTTCACTCTCGAAACATAAAAAAAATCAAACCCATTTCCAGTCCCCAAAACCGATTATCCATTTCATTTAAAAAAAAGGAATCTCAAAACCCGTATCTAGTCTAACCCTATGCCCAAAATAAAGCAAACAAAAGAAAATACTTTTTCGGTGACAAAGAAAATGTTGTCGCATGCAAGAAAATAGTTCATGCATACCTTGTTTTTTTGTTATTGGCCGTCGGTTGTGAACTCGGTCTTAGATCTCCAAACGCCGGTCAGATTTCTCGTTTGATGTCGAATCGTCGCTTAGGGTTTCTTTCCATTTCTTTTTTTCTTTTTTTTTTATTGTGTATTGAATCGGGTTACGTGTGATGGTTTATTTCTGGTGTAAATGAATATCCCTCGATATCCGCGCGAGAAGTTAAGGCCGAAATTTGATTTCCTTTTTTAATTAATGGGGTAATAATATCGAGCGGGAAACGGCTTGGATATAAGTGTATTTTCATCTATTGTAAATAAGGGGCCCTGGCAATTTACAACATATTAACGAAAGGTGGGCTATTTTAGAAAACCACTATAGCGATATGGCTATATAGCTTAATAACCCTTAGATTTATGGTTTGAGAATGGGTTGATATCGTCAATCTGACTCGATATTCTATTTGAATCCATAGCTTGTTCGTAAACCGAGAGGGGACGAGCAAGAGCCGACGTGATCGAGAATATCGAGGCTAGAGATAGAAAAGAGAAAGAGTAGATCCCGATCTAACTCATGAATATCATCATTCGCTTTGTAGCATTTAGTACTCTCGAGTTAGGTCGTAGATCTAATTATTGTATTTTATTTTAAATAATTGTGGTTTATTCTCCAAGACGTTCAGGAATTTAATTTAAGTCAATAATCTAAAAATCATGATTTGTATGATTTAAGACTATTTATTTAAGACTCGTTGAAAATAAAATAATGAAATATTGTTTCGTACGGTTTTCGGTACAAAAGTTTATGGGTCTTAAATAAGGATTAATTTTCGAAAGACCGGGAATAAATAAATTAAATTCTCGAACCTCGAAACGACTTGCAACCAATCCCGACAACGAACCTCAAACTCTTCAACGTTCCAAGACGTGTCAAGTAGCCTTGAGAAGCGTGCGAATCGAAGCGATTCCTCAAGACAACAAGTGATGCTGCAAAACTATTCCAGGTAAGTGCGGAAACCTAAGTCAACTACTCACTAAGGAAATAATCATGTTTACGTGCATTTATGTGAAGGTAAACAAGAGTACGTGAAAGCCTTAAAAACGAACAAACTCAAAGATTAAGGCTTCGGCCACTTTTCTTGAAAACTTAGTTTTGGGTTTTCCCGTTAAGTTCAAACATAGATTTACTGAAACTCAGCCTCTGCAACGTGATATAATTGTCCCTTAAGTTCTTTGCCTTACCCGTTAGAACGGGGGAGACATGAGAGCATAAATTGACTCTCGAATTTGAATCGAGGGTAGAAATACCGGGAGTTACATCCTGATTCTTCAACTTAAAACACTAAGGAGCGTAAAAGGGAAACAATAATTCTTTCAAGGTTTATCTTGAGTTATTGTCATGTAACTAGCATAGGTGTGTACTCTGAATGATGCAGAGTACCCCAAACCATAATGAACTATTTTTTGGTGGTACCTACAAGTCATTGTCTTATATCGAGGACCATGCCGGCCCAAATGGCGCTGGGTACTGAAGCGGAGGCCCATCGAGCGCCCCGTTCCATAATGAGACCGCTTCACGAAATGCAAGCTCATTTTCGGCTGAAGACTCGCCCTTTGAGTGCCCCATGCTGCAGCGGCACTGCATCGCAAATCGCGAGCTCATTGCTGAAAGAGACCAGCACGCGCCGACGTCATAATGAAGATGGTACTATTAGTGAATCCCAGACAAGTGTTAAAACTGTTAGACCGCAGGACGACTACTGCTCGAAGTCTAAGGTTGGTCTCTTGTCGTTTCAAAGGTTACAGCGGGGGAGTGTGTAACCATACGGATGACAAGTACTAGTTAGAGTGTGTACACATTAGTCATACTCTAGTACTAATTAGAGTTGCATTATGCATTCGTATATGCTTGTTCGCACGTAACATGGCATTAGTTTGCTTTTTCTTTCCTACGCTAGACTCCCGCTTACTGAGTCAATCGACTCATAGGTTTATGACCCTTGGTAATGTAGAGAAGGGTAATATATATATATATATATATATATATATATATATATATATATAAGCATTACATATATATATATATATATATATATATATATATATATATATATATGTAATGCTAGGAGGGCTTATATATATATATATATATATATATATATATATATATATATATATATATATATATATATATATATATAAGAGTCACTATAAGACTTAAACTTCGAAAACGAAAAACGAAAAAATTCCCCAAGATTTTTGTATAACCACTTTTATACTTATTTATTATCACACCTAGCTTATGTTTAACTTAACTTATGTTTAATATAAGTATTTACGGTTATTATGTTTTTTTATTTATTTATCTGCTTGATATTTATTTATTATTTGGTGATTACGTGATATGCGACTTGACTGGGTCGCGGCCTCGCGGGGCATGACACTACACGTTTTCCTTCCTGGGATACCATGTGTCCTATGAATATTACTTGACTCAGCCAAAAATCGCAATTAGAAAATTTTGTGTACAACTTTTGTCTTGCAGTCTCTTTGGAATCAACACCAAGTGTTGAGCGTGCTCATCCTCAACCCGTGAGTATATTAGGATATCATTGATGAAGATGATGACGAACTTATCTAAGTATATGTGAAGGCTCGATTCATCATATCCATAAATGCGGCTGGAGCATTCATTAATCCAAATGACATTACCAAGAATTTATAATGCCCATAACGAGTTCTTAAGGCGATTTTAGGAATATCTTCTTTGCGTACCCTGTAAGTTAGTGATAACCTAATTGTAAGTCGATCTTCAAGAATATGAACGCAGTTGCCAACTGATCAAAAATATCATCAATCCGTGATAATGGATCTTTATTCTTGATTGTGACCTGATTAATGCCCTTATAGTCTATACATAATTGAAGGGAAGCATCCTTCTTGCTTATAAATAAGACTTGTGCTCCCCATGGTGAGAAACTAGGTTTCACAAAACCTTTATATATTAACTCTTGTAGTTTAACTTTTAATTCCTTTAACTCAGCGAGAGCATCCTATAGGAGGGCTTTGGAAATTGAAGCAGTACCTGGTAAGAGTTCAAGTGTAAACTCTATTTCTTTTTCTTGAATAGGTCTTTTGGAGGTAAACCGGTAAGACAGACAAGAATTCTCGTTCAACATATGTCGTATGGGCTTTGTTTTTCTTCGTTAGTCGTATCCACGATCTTGGCGAGATAACTGGCACATCCAGAAGCTAACAATCTTTGAGCTTGCGTGGATGAGATTCTAAGAATTGGAAATGCTATAGATCATCCTACAAGGCCCAATAGGGCTTGTTGTACGCGTGTACATTATGGAACATGGCCTTGGATTTGTTTAATCAAAACTAATTGTATTGCGGCTTTTGTCAAATCAGAAATAAATATTCTATATTAAATATGATCGGATTTGGTGAGTATTTAATGTAGTAATTATTTATGATAGTATGATGGAGATATTCTCTGCTTTTCCTTTTATGGAATAGTATATCCTATTGTGATAAACAAATTATATATTAATTATCTTATTTATTGAGAGTATCATGAAGATATTATCTACTATCATATTTATAGAATAGTATCTCTTACTGTGAGAAATAAATAATATATTAATGATGTTATTTATTGGGAATATCATGGAGATATTCCATATTAATCAATTATAAGATTAATATATTCTAAGGTGAGAAGTAAATTAATATCATATGTGAACCGGATATTCTATTTATTAAAGTACATTGAAGATATTTGATTTGTTCTAGTCATAGAATAAATATCTCACATTAAGTAGAATAAGATCAAAGGAAGTAAGTGCATATTCTATTTTAATTAAGCTAGAAAGCTATAAATAGAGGGGCTTGGGGTAGTGACAAAATCGTTCAACTCATCACAATTTCACCCTTGGAATTCATGCGTCTCCCTCTCTTTGGTCGTGCACATTTTTCCTCTCTCCTGGAGTTGAAAAATTTGTTCATACCATCTCCCAAAGAAAGAAAGAATTATTCCAACACCTTGTTGGAGTAATTATTGAGAAAAGAGTTGGTCCACACATTGGTCTCTTTCCTTCCAGAGATTACATCTTGGAAGATTGTGGTATTGATCAACCGATGAGCAATCGAGGAGTCCGAAAGCTTGGAGATCCAAAGTGCATGGAGTCGCCGAGGAGTTCGAGTGCTTGGAGATCTGAAGATCCAAAGAGCGAGGAGTCGACGAGGAATCCAAGAGCTTGGAGATCCAAAGAGCAAGGAACCGCCGAGAAATCCGATAAGCAAGGAGATTTAAAAGTTAGGAGCGTGGAGGATCTGTAGCTGAGCCGAAAGGTATGTATTACTAAATCGTCTTATGGTTTGTGTTGATTGTGCTTGTCTTAAATATTAAATTTTTTGTTATTAAATAATTTTGAGTATCCTGGTAATTTTTTTTGCATTAAAGATTAGCAATTGTTCGTGTATTCTTTTATTCCGCACTAGTAAACATATTGTAAGGGTTAAGAGATAGGTTACCCAATAAGAAGTATTGAATCAATTGTTCGTCTTCAATACATGTGAACCGTAATTAGCCCTAGGGAAGTAATTTATCCATCAAATGGAAACAGGAGTTATAGAATTAAAGAGAAGAAGATGGGAAAACACTGATTTTAGCGATGAGGTGATGGTGATGATGAACGGCTCCTTCTCCGGCTTTCCTTCTCTCCCAACGAGCAAACAATATAATAAAAACTAAAACAAAAATAAAAATGTGTTTTTTAGGTTCTAAATTCATTTATATAGGGTTTAGAATAATTTTTGAAGCTATTAGGAGCCTTAGATGAGATCCTAGGGTCAAAAAAATTAAAAAATCGGAAAATTGTTGAAAACTGTGATTTTTGGGCACTGCGGCGCGCTGAAATTGGGCAGTTATGCAGTGATTTTGAATCGTCCGTAATTTCTTACTCCGATGCTCGATTTTTACAAATAAATATGTGTTGGAAAGCTAAGAAAAAATATTTATCCAATTCTGACTGGATAATTCAAAATCTTCGATTCAAAATCTCAAAGTCGTGCAGAGCAGGACGTCATATTTATTGTTTTCCTCTAAGTTGCCCTAACGTGTCTGAATCATCTTGAATTGCTCCGAAACGTTGGGCCATGACCCAACAACATATTTAACACCAAAATATTATCTCAAAATTGTAAGTCACTCAAAAACATATTTAACACACGAAAATCACTCTAGAATGCACGAGATTTAAGCTCAAAAACGGGTTGTAATCACGTATAAATTATGTTCAACAATTATCGTGCCGCTTCTCCTCTCAGTAGAAGAGCATCAACCTATCCACGATACTGGTAAGGAATCCACGTATCGTTCATCCAACTCAATGTATGCGCAAACCAGTCATCAACAGTGATATTGCCAATCTCTCAATAGAACGGTCTAGAACCAGCAGGGATCATATCCATAGTCAATTCGTGAAGGCATTTGGCACTACTCGCTTGTGATGCATAAGATGGAACTGAGCCCAATGGCTACTACTCAACTTTTGATTGTGCTTTGCTTCCTTCGCTCATTTTGCATCAACAATCTATAGAGCACATTATTAGTTTCACATCTCATTTTGCATCTACAATCTATAGAGCACATTATTAGTTTCACATCTCAGTAAGCATATATATAAAGTTTAAGACAAAGTGTATAGCCAATTAAAATCTTAAAAATATCAATTAATCATTGTGATTCGCCTAGTTTACCATGTTTTGCTCTGATACCATATTTTGACACCCGTCCCCTAGGAGCTTCTTTCTTACTCTTTAAGGGATGTGCGTCAGCTTCTCTTACTATAGTTAGCGATTTTTTTTTAAAGAGTTGTACTCAATTTTTTTATTTTATTTTGTAATACTTTATAATATATAATATAATCAATACTATTTAAATTACCACGATTTAGTTATAAAATATTAAATATACTTTGACCTTAATGTTTCAAGACATCTAAAACATAGCGTTCCATAAGTTGTCACAAAAAATATTTACAATATTGTGTTCAAAAGATTCGTTAACCAAATACATCAAAACGCTTAGAATAAACAACGACTTGTTTATAAGATAAAACAAAAGTCTTGAGCGTTCTCTACTCTTGGTCAACACTAAACGAACCCTTCTTATCCTTACATTTTTCCTTTGCCTTTATCTACAACATTATAGATATTCCTATGAGTTTGAAAACTCAATAAGTAGAACAACTAACATGTTATAATAAGATGCAAGGTATATAAAACAAATATATATATATATATATATATATATATATATATATATATATTATATATATATATATATTTATATAACACAGCAATTAAGATGCAAGGTATATAAAGCAAATATATAAGAAAATACATACATCTACCTAACTATGATTAATCCATTCCATACTAGATTAATCTAAAGCACATAAGTAACAATTAAACGACTCAGTCTTAATAATCTCGTCGTGTACAACTTGGACATCTATCTCTCTTTTTCGTCTGGGATCCACCGATGGTTTTTGCAACTTTACTTTCTTTAATAAGGCATCTGGCGGAAGGTGGGCCAATCCCACTACGGGATACCCTCGGCTAAAAAGTTATATTGACCCTTGGGTCACGATTTCGGGGAAACTTGAGCGGTACCATTGACGTCGTTCCTATCTCACTTTGCTATTCGTTTTCGGTGCCCTCTCTCTTGGCCAACTGATCTTTTATTTCTTAATATAAAGTGTCGAGTCTATCGGGGTGAAACCTCGATCGTCTAGACCCCTTACAACGATCAATTTCAAATCTCCACGAGACCAGCACCACGGCTATTAGGGCTGTTATACATGGATCGATCATTTGGACCTTTTTCTGTTTGTGTCACTAAGTCTGGGAGCTGAATCTGAGATACTCATTAGTGCATGGTTAATGCACCTTATGTGCAATTGAACGGTTTAATTTGATGCTCATTAGTGCTTAGTTACACATTTAAACCATAGCACTTAATACACAAACTAATATTTACTTATTTTATAAATAAATTCGGGAAGGAAAAAAATAATTGGTAGGCCCAAGCCCAACCAACCACCCTGTTCGGCCCAGTCCGCCTGACAGGATAGACGAACGGCGGTGCGGGCGCGCGTGGTGAACATGGGTTTCCTTATGCCGTGGCCTCTTTACAAAACCAGGTCACCCTTGGGAATCCAAACCCTTTTGAAAAAATTAGCTATATAAGCTCACACATTTGTCTATTCTCATTCCATGTGAGACTATTGTAAAAGCACCCACAACACAACACTTCCCATTTATCCTTTATAAGTATAGGTATTTTCCCACACATTTTGAGCATCAAATTCTCATTCATCTTACCTCCGATTTTAACATATAAATATCCGATCTTATACCCTTCGCTACGAAGATTACGAATATCCTAAAATTATTCAATTTTGATGAGTAGGCCCAACACAAATTTTAGCCGCAAATCAGCCATACAATTATAAATAAATGCTCTTTAATTACAATATTTCCAGCAATTTATCTACATGCTTGTTTAACTAGTAGATAAAATTATAACTTTTTAATAAAGTCGTAAATGAGAGAACTAATTTCGTCTGGCCTAGCTTGGTTGATGAAGTGAGCAACACCCTTAATTACAACAACCTCTTCAAGAAAAGGCACGTCTTTCTTGAAGCCACCACCTTCGATGTAGTCTTTGATGCCGGGTAAATGGTAGCTGCCATCTTCGTCCCCAATCACGAATTTCACCGGAACTATGATTTGCGCTTTGTTCCACGGCGCCGTTAGTTCCCATGTGCTGTAGAGTCACAAGGGTGAATGATTACAGAACATAACACTTTTTGAACGCTGATATATGAGATCGATAATTAATAATTAAAATTACGTAGAACATAAATTGTCATTACATAAATCCATTTTCCAAACTACATTTAAGTGCATTTTTTTATATGCCCTCGTCATGCAAATACTTCCAAGTTTTCTCAGAGTGCAAGCTAAAAATAAAACAAAAAAATCATTAATAATATGACAATCATTGAATGCGTATAACTTTTTGAAATTTGATGTACCTAAAAATTTTGGTGCATTTTACATGTAATTTCCTAGTGTTTTTTAGTTTCTCGCATTACAGATTACAGTTTACATTTATATATAAATTATAGAGAACAACATATAAATCTCAACGTGCTTTTTACATTTGTGGAGTTTGAATCATCATAACTTGAGAAAGATTCTAACGAGAGACGTACGCAATGCCACCAAACTAAGTCAACAACACATGTTTGTCCTCTCTTTTTCAATATTTATCTTAAGGATTTTAACTCACCTGCATTAATCTCCAGTTATACGCTAATCTAATGAATTCTGTCTCAAAAAAAAATAATTTAATTTCTTAAAAATAATAACACCGGAGGAATATATAATTTTCTTACAGGTTCATGGCTCGATAGTAATTTAGTCCTCCAGTGAAGCCGGTTTGGTTGAATTTAGCGATGCAATGATCGAGGTAATCGTCCGAGAGCCAAGAGGGCATCATTTCCGGAATTTCAAGACCTTTGAGCCCAACAGCTTTGGATATGAGCAGAGGTGTTATACCAAATGACGTGTAAAACTTTTTGAGTGCTCTCTCGGTTCCTGCCTCAGCGATTTCTTCTTCCATCTTTCCTGGTTCCTACAAAGAAATAACCAAAGAAAAAGGCTCGTACACAATATTATTCATTAATGCTATTGGTAACGTGGATCAAGGAAAATAAAATTTGGGACAGTATTTGAGCGAAAATGTGTCACTAAAATTGAGAGTTCATATTTTTCTTGGGAAAAACGAGTGCAATATGAGAATCCAAGCAAATTTGTTCATCTTTCTTCTCACTCTCTCCATTCTCTTTCCCCCAAAATTTTCCTGCAAATTTTCAACTGCCTTTGAATTCTCTTTAATTTTTCTTCCTAAAATTCAGATTTCAGACACTGCCCAAAAGTCAATTTCATTACTCTGCCTATTAAAAGCAAATATAAATAACTCTCAAATTTCATTTCGACTATTGCAGCTAACTATCAATCTTTGTTCCAAAGAAAAGAAGCAGGGTTAGAGCAATGAAAAATGTCTCTTTGAATAGTTTGGAAGATGATTAACGTTGAATACCCTTTAATTAATTCAAGTTTTTAGACACAGCTAATTTATTATGAAGATAATTTTTCTATTTTGTTTTTATTTTAATTATGGTGTTATTGTTTTCATATGAATATATATTATTACGCATACAAGATGATGTAATGTACCTATTGCAAAGAAAATAAATAATAATAGTAATATGACACACCTGAAACCTTACGATATAGAAATCGTCGCCGAAGAAAGCCCAAAACCCATCGAGAAAGCTCATCTCAGGGTTTCTGGGAAAATAGGGGATTCCGAGACTGACCAAAGCGTTAACCCTGTCAGGCCTAAAGAGGCAAAAGTACCAGGCCATCATAGCCCCCCAGTCGTGGCCCACCACGAAGGCCTTGTCGATCCCTAGCCCATCCAGAACTCCGATGAGGTCTCCGACGACGTGCATCGGCGTGTAGGCCTCTTTCTTCGGTGGCGCGTCAGAGTCACCGTAGCCGCGGAGGTCAGGCGCGATGCAGCGGTAGCCACGCGCCGAGAGGGACGCCATCTGGTGGCGCCACGACAGCCACAGCTCCGGGAAGCCGTGGAGGAACAAGATCGCCGGACCTGAACCGCATGACGCCAGGTGGATTCTCACGCCGTTCGTTGTCACCGTTGAGTGCTCGAACTTGTCCATGATTTTTATTGATTGGTGGTAATGGGATAGTCTGTCTCAAATCAATTATTAAAAAAAAAACAAGTGACTCTCGCATTTTTTAAAACTACCTCCTCACCCCTTTAAATCATACACCATTTTATTTATAATCCTTCTGTTAGTAAAGTCGTCAAAACAATATGATTTTAGACATGTGCTGAGATTAAAAATAAAAAAGGTTCTATAGTAATCTTGCATAAAAGAATATTTTGAAAATTAAAAAAATTGAGTTCAGAAAAGAAATTATAAAAATAATTAATAAAAGAATTCGGTAAATAAATAATAGTAGATATTTTAGAAAATTTTGATAGTGGATTTGACACAACAAATAAAATGAAACCCTGTTTGAATGAATACCTAAATCCGAGAATGATGAGATCAAAGGAGAAATTGCCTACGAAGAAGACGCCCACGAAGTCAGTGAAAGCGAAGTCGAAAATGACAGACGAGATTGCCTTCTGTTAGTTCAAGACGTATGTAACGTTGGGCGCGGAACCTGGAGGGTGTGCTCGACATACGAGACAGTGCACAGAGTGGTCCTCGGAGATATCTCAGAACACTAGGATCGAGTGACCCGAGAGAGAATGTGTGTTTTCTCTCTTTTGGAGGCGTGCGAGACTCTCAATCGAGAGTTCTTTGTCGTGGCAGGTGTGCAGGACGCGCAAGCGATTTTCTGTCGAAAATGGTGGACGCGTCTAGTGTGCTAGACGCGTAGGGGATTTTCAGTAGAAAATCCTGGGAGCGCGCTTGGGCTCTAGATTAAGCGCTCGATCAGAAGAAGCGATGCTCGGGAGTCCCCAGGAGAGTTTCAGAATCTCTGAGAGTGAGAAATCTTGCAGAGGGTGCTTCAGGCTAAGGATGGCATCTTGAGAAGCACAGAGTGTTAGAATTGATCCAGAGTTAAGAAAAGATTAAACACTTCGAGCAAGCGACGGAAAATAAAAATTTTCTTTTAAACAAGTAAAACGATTTTACTAACCTAGACAAAGAGCATGCACATGTTATTATCAAAACTATCTAAAAGCGATTACACGTTTACTAACCTTTATGAAATTTGATCATTGAGAAACTTGTGGTGGTTGAAACGCTCGAGACGTTCAAAGCACGACTTGTGACTAAGGGTTATACCCAACAAGAAGGGATTGACTATGAAGAAACCTTCTCACCAGTCACGATGTTTAAATCCATCCGCATACTTCTATCAATTGTTGCAGCTCTCGACTATGAGATCTGGCAAATGGATGTTAAGACTGCCTTTCTGACTGGAAATCTTGACGAGCGCATTTATATGGCTCAACTACATGGTTTCATGGAAAGAGGTCAAGAGACCTAGGTTTGTGAGTTGCTTAAGTGGATTTATGGATTAAAGCAAGCATCTAGGTCATGGAATATTAGATTCGATGAAACTATGAAGAGCTTCAGTTTTGAGCAGTTGATAGATGAGCCTTGTGTTTATAAGTTAATGCACGAGGGCAAGATTGTGTTTCTAGTATTGTATGTCGATGATATATTACTCATAAGCAATGACGTGAGTAAGTTATCTGAGGTTAAAATCCGGCTAGCAAAGCAATTCGATATGAAGGATCTAGGAGAAGCCGTGTACATTCTGAGGATTCAGATCTTTCGAGATCGGAAGAACCGGACTATATCTCAAGCATCTTATATTGATAAGGTGATGGATCGCTTCTTGATGCAAGACTCCAAGAAGGGTCAAACACCCTTTAGGCATGGATTCTCACTCTCTAAGGACCAGTCTCCCAAGACTGCAAAAGATATTGAGGACATGAGAAAGATTCCTTACGCCTTAGCCATAGGAAGTCTCATGTATGCTATGCTTTGTACTAGACAAGATATCTGCTTTGCAGTTAGCGTAGTAAGCCGTTTTCAGTCCAACCGTGGACCCGAGCACTGGATTGCTGTCAAGCATGTTCTTAAGTATCTTCGGGAACTAGGAACTTGATGCTTACATATTCAGGTACTGACCAGACTATGACGGGATATACGACTCCGATTTTCATGCGGATAAGGATTCCAGGAAATCTACTTCAAGATCTGTGTTCATCCTGAGTGATGGATCTGTTGTTTGGAGGAGTATCAAGTAATCTTGCATTGCTGACTCCACAACAGAAGCAGAATATGTGGCTTCTTGTGAAGCATCCAAAGAGGCTGTATGGCTTAGAAAATTCCTTAAATATTAGAAGTCATTCCAAAAGTCGACGAACCCATGACACTTTATTGTGATAACAGTGAGGTTGTCGATAACTCAAAGGAACCTCAAAGCCATAAGCGATCTAAGCTTATTGAGAGAAAATACCATTTGATTTGAGAGATCGTGTAGCGCAGAGACGTGGAGGTGAAGAAGATCTCGACGGTGGAAAACTTGGCAAATCCATTCACCAAAGCTTTAGCCAGCAAGGTCTTTGACCAGCATCGAGAGGGATTGGGCATGAAGGACTACTCACATCGTCACGACCCGCGAGCGACAGCTCGCCCACGAGCCGCGCCCGATCGACTCCAATACAATACATATTAAACAATAGATCATAGTACTTTTATATATAAAAATAGTTTGCGAAAATCCGGGAAAATTTTTCGCTTTTATAACTTAGAGTCTTATAGCGACTCTTATACAAATACGTTCCGGAACGTTTTAACAAAAGACACTAACCACCGGTTAAGAAACCCCATAGCCCGTAGGTCAAGGCAATATGTGCTCGGTCTCGGCCTTCAATCTCGTTTCCCGCTTAAAAGCTTTTCCCTTATCTACATTACCAAGGGTCATAAAACTATGAGTCGATTGACTCAATAAGCGGGAGTCTAACCTATGAAAGGAAAACATCTAATGCAGAGCCATGTGACGTGCAAACAATCGCATAAGAATTCAGGATGCCATTGCCGCTAATTCTATAGCATGCATAATGTGTGATCACATCCTAGCTAACACTTGTCACTCCGCAAGGTTATACATTTCTCTGTTCTAACCTCCGGAATGGCAAGAGACAAACTTCAGACTTCGAGCAGCCGTCTTCCGCTGGCCTAGAGTTTTCGTATTGTCTGGGATCCACTAGTGGTACCATTTCCTTTTCACTATGACGTCAGTGCATACTAGGCTCTGACGGCAATGAGCTCGCGAATCGCGACCTTCACCCATTCCGCCATACGGTGCCTGCATCAGCTACCGCCGAGTCTCCAGTCTCGCAATAAGCTCGCGAATCGCGACCTTTACCCATTGCGTAAAGAGTACTCAGCGCACGAATTTTTAAATCTGCTTCATACAAGTCATTGACTTGTAGGTACCACCGACAACGTTTTTAATCTTTGGGTACTCTAGCGTATAGAGTACACAACTAAGCATGTACATGAGAGCGTCTCGAGTTAAATCCCGAAAGAATTATTGTTTCCCTTTCATGCTCGTTAAGTGTTTTAGGTTGAAGACTCAAGACGTGACTCCTGGTACTTCTACCCTCGGCTCGAATCCGAGAGTCCAACCTGCTCTCCTGTCACCTCAGATCTAGCCAAAGTCTATGGTTAGCAGAGGGATCTAACTACAACAAAGTAGCAACGTGGCTGGTTCAAGTTAGCGTTTGAACATATGGGTAAAAACCCAACTAAAATTTTCCATAAAGAGTGGCCAATGCCTTAATCTTCATTGTTTGTGTTTTATTAAGGCTTTTCCTACTCTTTATTATTATTAACACATAAATGCACATAAACAGGATTATTCACTTGGTAAGTAGTTGACTTATGTCTCCACGCTTACCTGGAATAGCTTGACAGAAAGTTCGACAACTTCCAACGATGTCTTGCTTTTCACGTTCTTCGGAATACTTGACACTTGTCGAAAGTCAAAAGAACTAGCATCCGAGGTTGGAAGTCCGTTAGTTATTGGATTCGAGATTACTTGAAAAAGATAGGGTTCGTTGTCGAGATTAGGTTTGAGTTCGGTATTCGAGAATTTAATTTATTATTCTCCGGTTTTTCGGAAGTTAAACTTATTCAAGACTGGTATACTTTCGTATCGAGAATAATACGAAATAAAATTAAATAATAATTATGAGTCTTAAATAAGTTAATTAATCCGAAATTAAAATAACCGAGAATTCCAAAATGAATAATTAAATTAAATTCTCGAACGTTATTAAATAAATAATCATAAATTATTTATTTAAATAAATGAATATGGAAATAACCAACTAAGAGTATTTAAACGCTATAAGCGATTTAAAAAAACTCACGAGTTAATCGAGCTTTAATTTCGATAACTCTTTTCTTGAAAACTCCAAAATACGGCTTCGTCGCCTTTGACTCGTCCGGTTCCCGCTCGTCCGACCAAATCTGTCATCAAACCGCGTAATCCGATCACGAGTTAATTCCTTAAATCCAATTCCGACATCTCGACTCAAAAACTCGAACCCAAGCAAGTCAAACAACCAAACACGAATCCAACCAACTTGTCACAAAATCTTTAGACTTGTCATAAAATTTCGAGACTCGTCATAAAAAATTTTAGACTTGTCACAAAATTTTCTAGACTTGTCATAAAAATTTTAGACTCGTCATAAAGTTCAAATTTCAAAACCCGAGGCTCAGATTCACGAAACACAACCCGGTCAAGACAAGTCCTCGGCCAAGACAACAACCAAGCCTCAAATTCAAAACATCCAAAATAACTCACGGCCAAAAACAAGCCAACCAAGCTCACGGCCAAGACATAAACACGGCCAACTCAAATCCTTAACAATATTCACACGGCCAAGATAAAACAAACAACCAAAATTCGTCCAAAATTTCTCATAAATCCAACCAGCCATTTTCAATCAATATCCAGCCATCAACGTGTTCACAACAGTCTCAAATTCATCAACAACCCTTCAGAATCAAAAAGCCCCAAAACATTTTACTTCCATGAACCCTAAAAAAAAATTTTTGGCCAAAAATCCAATCCAACCAAGAATTTCGTGCTCAATCCTCAAATTCATCTCATAATCAACAACAATCAAGCTCAATGAACAATCAAAACCAACCAAAATCTCAGATTTCATCTCGGATCAAAAACCCCCAATTTGAGCTATGAACCCTAGATTTCAATCAAACCAAGGAGATGAAATCCTCACCTCAACTCGTGATATAAGCTTCCCCGGTGAGTCACCACGCCTTCCCCGGCGTTTTCTCTTGCTCCGGCGTCACCGTGGCTCTCGGTGACCTCGATCTTCTCCTCGGTGGCGCGCGCGGAGATGGAGACTCGGCTGGAGAAGATGGAGTTCGGCGAAGAGAGAGGAAGAAGAGGTTGAGGTCGGGTGAAGAGGATCGGTGATGATGAGGATTAAAGGCCGAGCAAGCTTTTGTTGCTTGAATTTTATTTTATTTTTCTTTTCCTATAGGTACTCAGCGCGGGTGAGAAGAAGGAGAGAAGAAAGAAAGAAGAAGAAGGAAAGAAGAAAGAGAAAGGGGTTACGTGGCCGCAGGCCCGGCTAAACATATTTATAGGCCTAAAGCAAAATTTTAAAATTAGGCCCAAACTTGTGGCAGAATAAATATTATACTGAAAGTATTTTAACTCATCAAGAAGGTGAAACCGTTCTATTTTATTGTTTTTATATTTATAGCTATAACTTAAACAATTACAACCATGACGTATGTAACTTTTATTTTATTAATGAGAAGGAAGACAAGACGTTAAAATAACCTAATGAATACAAAAGACCAAAAGTCAGCTTTATTTGGTGTTTGAAGCATTTCAGATTTTTGGGCCTTTTTTTTGCCTTGTATGCCTTCTCTTCCCTTATGGGCCTAAAGCAAATGCTTTAGGACCCTTAAGGTAGAGGAGAAAAGAAGAGGATAAGATCGTCACGTGGCAGCACTCCATTGGGCCACATGTCTCCTGAAATAACCCCTCTTAAATCTTTTTCTTTCACTCTCGTCCCTCACTTTGTTGCACTTAAGTCCTTTCAAATTAAATACTCTCAAACTCGTCCTTAATTAATAAAAAAATAATCTTGAAAAATAACCGAGAATTTCTTATTAATTTCCGTCATCTTAAATATATTTAAGGGACTTCGGAATTTATTTTCACTCTTGAGATTTCAAATCTCCGAGTATGTTCCGAATAATTTTATTCGGAAAATAATATCGAGTTTACTCGAATATCATTATTCCGAAATTTCATCGACCTTAAATATATTTATGATTATTATTTTTTTTCCAAGATATTTAAAAAATTAAGGACGTCTCATGTGCAACTAGAATTTGATTCAAAATAAAACTCGTTTATTTTATTCAAATTCACAAGTCGAGCGTTACAAAAGTTCGTATATTACACACATCTTCTTTGAGTCAAGTGGGAGTTTGTTGGCATTGATGCCGACAAGAAGAGTAGTAGTTGTTGCTTATATGCATTTGATGTAATAAAGTCTCACGAAGACTCTTGCTTGTATATGCTGATTAATTAATAAAGAGTTGAAACTTTCAATCATTCTTCTTTTTGCTTGAAGCTTTATGATAAACCTTAGTCTTTAGTCATTAAATAAACCTAACAATTAATGAAGGGTCAAATACATATTTGTGTTGGAATCGATCTAGGGTTTGAGAAAATAATTAACGCTTCGGTAAGCGGCGGAATTTTAAAAATTTTCTTTTACAAGTAAAACAGTTTTTACTAACCTAGACAAGTGCAAGTACATGTAATTAAAAACCAATATGAGCTAGAAGTTTACTAACCTTTCTTGAAGCTTGAACTTTGAAGAAGCTTGTGGAAAGTTTGCAACGCTCGTCTCCCCTCGCAGCACGTCTCTCTTTCTTTCCTCGGCACCTCGAGCAACCACGATAGTTTCTATCACTAAATCACTCGAAATAAAAGGAATCAATGAGTGGGCACTTTTAAACACTACGACTTAAGAACAAGTCTCGAAGTCGCAGAGCTAAACACTAGGTCGAGTGAGGACCTAGGTGCCAAGACAAGAAAAAATCGAAAATAAACTAGAGAGAGAGAGAGAGGATTTTCGGCCAAGTTCTAGAGAGAGAGTCTCTCAATCTCTTAAACTTAGGATGAATGAAATGTGAGGAATGGGGCTCCTATTTATAGGAGAGGTTTTACCTTCAATAAGGTACTTTCCTCTTCTATAGAATATCACATATTCATGACCAAAAATCCCTTATTTCCCATTCCATGTTGGGCGCCCAAGGCTGCCTCCTAGAGGCTTGGATTTGTTTCCTTTTTTGTTCCTTGGCTTGCCCATTACTCTCTTGGCCGAAATTCCTTGTGCATCTACATGCAAATTTGTTTCCTCTTTTTCTTTTGGCAAGTATCTAAATACATTTATGCACAAAATAAACTCTCTTTCCTTGGGTATTATGGGCGCCTATTCTCATCTAGAAGGAGCTTCTAGAAGCTTCTTCATTTGTTCATGACAACATGAGAAAAGCCCATTAAGAATTTTCAATAAAATTCTTATGAAATGAAATTAATTCACAAGGCCCAATAATCAAGTTATGGCCAAGTGACATTAAGTCATCAAATGAACTTGTCAAAAAATTTATTGACATTCATTTCATCATATGTCTCAAAAGACAAAAATACCCTTTTGACTATTTCCGTTCTTGTTTTGACTTAGCTTCCAGTTTAACTATTCCTATCGATGTGATTCGTGACAGTGACCTCATGGACCCAAATGAACAAAGCTTGAGCTAAAAACTTGGACTCAAAAGTTCACAAACTGATGAGGACATCACCACGAACATGCATTCGCATCCAATCAAGGATACACCGGAGGGCCCAATGACGCGAGCCCGAACCAAGAGATTCAAAGAGCAAGTGACCAGCCTACTTCACAAATTTGGAGCCCAAAATATTGCCATAGAAGAGCCCAGAATCGTCAACATGATCTCAGCCCAAACTCAAGGAAATAATCCGAAATAGAGTCAAGCCCAAAGGGATAAACGAATTTTATGTGTGTGTGAGACTGTTGGTTTTCTTGCAACCGTTTGTGAGTTTATGGTCTGAGAGTTATTTCGTTTTTTTGTGTTAATTCGAGATTTATGGCGTCTCTTTGGTTTTTGTAACCATAATCTCGAATTGAGTATTTGTATCAATTGTGTGGAAGAAGAAAACAGACCATCTTTGATTATCAAACAATTGTGTGAGTATTAGTTCTCTGAAATTTTAAGCCCTAAACGAAGAACTTATCAAGGCAACTCCTTGTGGCGTTCTTGTTCATCCAATCTTATCAATAGTTCGAGTCATAAACTATTGTGGCGATTTTCATTCCATACAACCTCTACGACCCTTATCTGAATTCGACCAAAATCTATACAAACCATAAATCCACAAACAACACCCGAAATTGCAAATTCAAGACCAAATTGATCAAGTTTTTCGACTCTCGAGACGACTCCACGTTCGTTCCGCTTTGATCCGAGGCTCCATTCATTCTCTCGAAGGGATTCTCCATCATTTGGTATCAGAGCTTAGGCTCTCAAGTAGTCATTTTTTTTTTACCCTTTCTTAAAAAAAAAAGAAAAACGCAAAAAAAAAAAAAAAATCTCCAGAAAGTTTTCCTCCAGAAAGAGTTATTCTCTCCAGAAAGTTTTCCTCCAGAAATTCTCTCCAGAAAGTTTTGTCCCTCCAGAAAACTCTATCTCTCCAGAAAACTTTTAATTTTTTTTTTCTCTTGTGTGTTTAATTTATCTCTTTTCATTTCCTTCAAAATACTTTCTTCCAGATTATATATCCCAGAATACTTCTTCTCCTCAATCTTTTAGCATATACCATTCCAGAAAAAAAAAAAAAAATTCCAGAAGAAATTTTATTGTATTTTTGGCATCCTGGTGTGATTCTGAGCGTTTTGAGCTCCCTCTCACGAAAGTGATTTTTTTTTTTACCATTTTGTACGGATTTTACTGTTCACCGTCGAAAATTTTACCTTTTTTTTTTTCAAGCTTTTTCCTTCAGCCACCACCACCTTGATCGTTTTTCTGTTTGAGTTTTAAAATTTTAAGAGGACTTACGAGCGGAAAAAGGCAGAGTGTTACATTATAGCAAAAGCCATATTTGAGTGTCCAAACACGAGTGAATTTCTATATTACGAGCGAAACACGTAAGGGAGTGATTTTGTGAGGACCATTAATCTTATATATCGTATATATACTACTGTTCATTTACGCAGATTCATGACAACTCCTCGACGAGATAGTGCTTCATCCTCACAACCACCTTTGACGATGGACGACCTTGTCCACACCATGCAGCGGTTCCTCGATCCGATTCTTGCCCGCTTAGACAACATCGAACAACATCAAACTGCCGAATTTGTGCACACCGAGCAACAGCAAGCACCTGACTTCGAGAACCCGTTCTACCACCAAGGAGACCAAAGACGTGGTTTTCCATCACGCCGCGGACAAACACGCGGACGAGGCCTTCCACCAGCGCATCGTGGAACTTGGACGAACGACGACGACGAACAAGTTGTTTCCGATGTTTTGGATTTTGATCACCCTCGAGGACGAGCTCATGCACACCACCGTCACCATCATGATGATTTCCGGGGCATCAAAATGCGTGTTCCTTCCTTCAACGGCAAGAACGACCCCGACGCTTACTTTGATTGGGAGCGGAAGATTGAACTCATTTTCGATTGTCACCAATATTCGGATTTGAGGAAGGTGAAGCTAGCCGCCACGGAATTCAGTGACTATGCCTTGATATGGTGGGAGCAGATTTCCACTAGTAGACGACGTGCCGGCGAACAGCCCATTGCCACATGGGACGAGATGAAAACAGTCATGCGCAAGCGGTTCATTCCGACCCATTATTACCACGACATGTTCAACCGAGGTTGAAGTTGAAGATGAACAACTCACCTTGGTCACCCGGCGAGTGCTTAGTGTTTCCGCCAAAGACGATGATGAGCACGCGCAGCGAGAATCCATCTTCCACACTCGCTGCCATATCCATGACAAAGTGTGCAGCCTCATTATTGATAGCGGCAGCTGCACCAACGTCGCAAGCACCATCCTTGTCCACAAGCTGTCCTTGCCAACCTCCAAGCATCCTCACCCGTACAAGCTCCATTGGTTGAACGATAGTGGCGAAGTACGCGTCACCGACCAGGTCCTTGTCCCTTTCAAAATTGGCAAATACGAGGACGAAGTTTTATGCGACGTTGCCCCAATGGAAGTGTGTCACCTCCTCCTTGGCCGCCCTTGGCAATTCGACCGACGTACTGTTCATGACGGTCTTTCCAACAAATACAAATTCGTGCACAAAAACCATCAGATTGTTCTTTCCCCACTTTCTCCATCCCAAGTCCTCAAAGATCAAGCTCACCTCCACCAAAATGCCAACCACATTAAACACATTAGCCATTCTCCCAAACAGACCACGAGTACCAAAGAAAAAGCCAATCAAACTCTGGTCAAAACCCATGAGAGAAAACAAAATTTTTTAGTGAGTGCAAGCAAGGTTAAAAAGGCAATTTTTAATGAAAAACCGATTCTGATGTTCTTGCACAAAGGACATCTTTTACACGCTGACCAACTTGACAAAAGTTTGCCTAGTCTTGTTGTGGAATTGTTACAGGATTTTGCGGACGTTTTTCCCGATGATGTTCCATCCGGTTTGCCACCAATCCGCGGCATCGAACATCAAATTGACTTAGTCCCCGGCGCTGCCCTTCCAAATCGTCCAGCGTACCGTGTTAATCCAACCGAGACAAAGAAGCTCCAGCGACAAATTGATGACCTCATGGCCAAAGGATACATCCGCGAGAGCTTGAGTCCATGCGCGGTGCCCGTTCTCCTCGTCCCAAAAAAAGATGGCAGTTGGCGCATGTGTGTAGATTGTCGCGCCATCAACTTCATCACGGTAAAGTATCGATTTCCTATCCCTAGATTAGATGATATGCTTGATGAATTGCATGGTGCGTGTGTTTTTACAAAAATTGACTTGCGAAGTGGTTATCACCAAATAAGAATGAAAGAGGGTGATGAATGGAAAACAGCTTTCAAAACATAACAAGGTTTATACGAGTGGTTAGTCATGCCGTTTGGTTTAACAAATGCTCCGAGTACTTTCATGCGCTTAATGAACCATGTACTTCGTTCTTTCATTGGGAAATTTGTGGTTGTTTATTTCGATGATATCTTGATTTATAGTATGACTTTTGATGACCACATGATTCATTTGAACATGGTTTTTGAAGTGTTGCGCAAAGAACAATTATATGCTAACTTGTCCAAATGCTCTTTTTGCACGGACGAAGTTGTGTTTCTTGGTTTCGTAGTCAGCGCTAAAGGAATCTCCGTGGATAGCGCGAAAGTCAAGGCAATTCAAGAGTGGCCAACACCAACGACCGTGCAACAAGTTAGAAGCTTCCACGGCCTTGCGGGATTTTACCGTCGCTTTGTTCCCAATTTCAGCACCATCGCAGCCCCTTTGACCGAATTAATCAAAAAAGATGTGGGATTCCAATGGGGATACGAGCAAGAGGGAGCATTCCAAACTTTGAAAGAGCGCCTCATCAATCCTCCTCTTTTGGCGCTGCCCAATTTTGACCAGCCCTTCGAAATTCAATGCGACGCTTCAGGCATTGGTATTGGCGCTGTCCTTATGCAACAAGGACGTCCCTTGGCGTATTTCAGCGAGAAATTGAAAGGCGCATCGCTGAATTACCCGACCTACGACAAAGAGCTCTACGCACTCATCCGCGCTTTGGAAACATGGCAACACTATCTCCTTTCCAAAGAGTTCATCATTCACACCGACCACGAGTCCTTAAAGTACCTCAAAGGACAACACAAGTTGAATAAACGACATGCGACGTGGGTAGAGTTCATCGAACCTTTTCCTTACGTCATTCGGTACAAATCAGGTAAAGAGAATGTGGTAGCCGACGCCCTTTCTCGGAGGTATGTTTTACTTTCATCTTTGAGTGCACACTTGTTGGGTTTTGAAATAATAAAAGAGTTGTACAAAGATGATTCGGATTTTGGTGAAATTCATGCAAACTGTTCACAAAAAGCTTTTGGAAAATTTTATTTGCATGATGGATTTTTGTTTTACAAAAACAAGCTATGTTTGCCTAGTGGTTCTATGCGTGAATTACTTGTTCGTGAGGCACATAGTGGTGGTTTGATGGGTCATTTTGGTGTTGCTAAAACGCTGCCTATTTTGCAATCAAATTTTTATTGGCCGAACATGCGAAAAGATGTTGAACGAATTTGTGGAAATTGCATTGTTTGTAAAAAGGCTAAATCAAAAAGTCAGCCCCATGGTATGTACACTCCTCTTCCCGTTTCTACTTCTCCTTGGATTGATTTATCTATGGACTTTGTTTTAGGTTTGCCTCGATCTAGCAAGGAAAATGATTCCATTTTTGTTGTCGTTGATCGGTTCTCCAAGATGGCGCATTTCAGCCCTTGCAAGAAGACCAGCGATGCTTCCAACATCGCCAACTTGTTCTTCCGCGACATCGTACGACTCCACGGTATGCCTAAAACCATTGTTTCCGATCGTGATGCGAAATTCTTGAGTTATTTTTGGAAGACATTGTGGGCGAAATTAGGTACGAAATTACTTTTCTCTACCACTTGTCACCCCCAAACTGATGGGCAAACGGAAGTTGTGAATAGAACATTGTCTACTTTGTTGCGTGCCATAATCAAAACTAATCTTAAGTCTTGGGAAGAATGTTTGCCTCATGTCGAATTTGCATACAATCACAGCAAGCATTCAGCCACTACATTTTCACCTTTCGAAATTGTGTATGGTTTCAATCCTATTACGCCTTTGGATTTGTTTCCTTTGCCTAGTTCTCAACAGGTTAATCTCGATGGCGCACGGAAGGCTGATTTTGTACAATCTCTCCACGAAAAAGTTCGGGCCAACATTGAGCGACGCAACGATCAATATGCAAAGCAAGGAAACAAAGGGCGCACAAAAGTTTTGTTTCAGCCCGGAGATTGGGTTTGGATTCACATGCGCAAGGAACGTTTTCCAGAACAACGCAAGTCCAAGTTACTCCCCCGCGGCGACGGTCCATTCCAAGTGGTGTCGAAAATCAACGACAATGCATACAAACTTGATCTCCAAGGTAAGTATAATGTGAGTGCTACTTTTAATGTTGCTGATTTGTCTCCTTTTCATGCAGATTTGGATTTGAGGGCAAATCCTTTCCAACCCGGGGGCAATGATGAGGACATCACCACGATCATGCATTCGCATTCAATCAAGGATACACCGGAGGGCCCAATGACGCGAGCCCGAACCAAGAGATTCAAAGAGCAAGTGACCAGCCTACTTCACAAATTTGGAGTCCAAAATATTGCCATAGAAGAGCCCAGAATCGTCAACATGATCTCAGCCCAAACTCAAGGAAATAATCCGAAATAGAGTCAAGCCCAAAGGGATAAACGAATTTTATGTGTGTGTGAGACTGTTGGTTTTCTTGCAACCGTTTGTGAGTTTATGGTCTGAGAGTTATTTCGTTTTTTTGTGTTAATTCGAGATTTATGGCGTCTCTTTGGTTTTTGTAACCATAATCTCGAATTGAGTATTTGTATCAATTGTGTGGAAGAAGAAAACAGACCATCTTTGATTATCAAACAATTGTGTGAGTATTAGTTCTCTGAAATTTTAAGCCCTAAACGAAGAACTTATCAAGGCAACTCCTTGTGGCGTTCTTGTTCATCCAATCTTATCAATAGTTCGAATCATAAACTATTGTGGCGATTTTCATTCCATACAACCTCTACGGCCCTTATCTGAATTCGACCAAAATCTATACAAACCATAAATCCACAAACAACACCCGAAATTGCAAATTCAAGACCAAATTGATCAAGTTTTTCGACTCTCGAGACGACTCCACATTCGTTCCGCTTTGATCCGAGGCTCCATTCATTCTCTCGAAGGGATTCTCCATCACAAACCTTTTCCAAGTTTAGCTTAATGCCAACTGACTCCACTAAAGAGCTGACACTGAAAATCTCTCGGTTCAAATGAATTTGTTTTCTACTCAAGAATTCGACCTAATTATGATGAGCGGATCCACTGAATATTATCTATGTTTACCCTTCATGAATGTCATCAGCTAGTCGGGATTTACTAAATTACCATTTTACCCTTCTAGCTGTTATTTCCTCAACTCCTTTGTCGCTTGTGAATAAGTTAGAAACAATGTATTGACGAGGAGCTAACAAGTCACATTGTTTCATCCAAAAGAGTCAGGACTCAATTTGGACACTGGCCAGTTCATTTATTCACACTCCAAGGAACAAAGCATGAGGTGACATACATTGCATTTCAGCAATCTTGTACATGAATTCCATATCTATGAGAACTTCACAAAGTTACTCATGACAGACACACAACTTAGTACTTCACCAATAGGCCTTGTTCGGAATCACATAGTGAGTCCGAACTTTGACTTTCTCAAATGAGAATACTAAGGTGTGAAATGGCATGTCTCATTTCAGGATTAAGGTAAGCATGATGCAATTCATACATTGTGACTTCGAGACATAAGAGGTTAAATGGTTTGTTCTTATATTGTCTCTAGAAGTGCACTGGTCAATTCAGTACCTTCGGAAGATACGTAGAAGAACTATAGAGTCCCCAACTCTCAATGCCTCATAACCAGACATCATAGATTCTTCTAACAATCATACTGAGGTCAATAGTCCTTTGACCCTAAGATTGCGAATATATCGTTTTAAGCAAACTACGAAGAGTTTGTTCATGCAAATCTACATTTGTCTCTTCGTAAGTTGTTAAGTTTGTTTATGGACTAAAAGACTAAGGTTTTATCATAAAGCTTCAAACAAAGAAAGAATGAATGAACGTTTCAACTTTATTAATGAATAGATAGGCAATTACAAGCAAGAGTCTTCATGAGACTTTATTACATCAAATGTACAAAATAAATACTACAACTCTTCTTGTGGGCACCATTGACAACAATTTGCATGAACAAACTCTTCATGGTTTCCTTAAAACAGTATGTTCACAATCTAAGGATCAAAGGGTTATTGATCTCAGAATGATTGTTAGAAGAACCTATGATGTCTGGTTATGAGACATAGAGAGTTGGAGACTCTATAGTTCTTATTAGGTATCTTCTGAAGATACTGAATTGACCAGTGCACTTCTAAAGACAGTATAAGAACAAACCATTTAACCTCTTCTGTCTCAAAGTCACTATGTATGAATTGCATCATGCTTACCTCAATCCTGAAATGAGACATGTCACTTCATAGCGTACATACTTTCATTTGAGAAAGTCATAGTTCTAGATTCACTATGTGATATAGACAAGACCTATTGATGAACTACTAAGTTATGAATATTTCATGAACAACTTTGTGAAGATCTCATAGATATGGAATTCATGTACAAGATTGCTAAAATGCAATGTATATCACCTCATGTTTTGTTCCTTGGAATGTGAATAAATGAACTGGCCAGCGTCCAAATTGAGTCATGACTCTTTTGGATGAATCAATATGACTTGTTATCTCATTTTCAATACATTGTTTCTAACTTATTCACAAGTGACAAATGAGTTGAGGAAATAACAACTAGAAGGGTAAAATGGTAATTTTATAAATCCCATCTAGTTGATGATATTCATGAAGGTTAAACATAGATAATATTCAATGGATCCACTCATCACAATTAAGTAGTATTTTGACTCTTTTGGATGAATCAATGTGACTTGTTATCTCATTGTCAATACATTGTTTCTAACTTATTCACAAGTGATAAATGAGTTGAGGAAATAACAACTAGAAGGGTAAAATGGTAATTTTATAAATCTCATCTAGTCGATGATATTCATGAAGTATAAACATAGATAATATTCAATGGATCCACTCATCACAATTAAGTAGTATTTTGAGTAGAAAATATATTCATTTGAACTGAGAGATTTTCAATGTCAACTCTTTAGTGGAGTCAGTTGATATTAAGCTAGAACTTGGAAAATGTTTGTGAACTTTGTGTCCAAGTATGCTAGCCCAAGCTTTGTTCATTTGGATCCATGAAGTCACTACCACAAGTTATTAGAGTAGAATTTGTTAAATTAGCAGCTAAGTCAAAACAAGTTCAAGTGTTGAACTAGACGAATTTACGAAAATTGTGTAAAGAGTAGTTTTGTCCATTAGGACATAAGATGGTATAAATGTCAAAATGAGATTTTGGACATTATCATATGATGATAATGTGAATTACTTCACATGGCTAAGATTAGTTTTGGGCCTTGGGGATTGAATTTCATTTTATGGAATTTTATGTGAAAATTCTACATGGGTTTTTCTTGTATTGTCTTGAACAAATAAAGAAACATCTAGAAGCATGTTCTAGATGACAATTTCGTGGCCTCCATTAAAAGAAAGAGGGAAATTATTTTGTGCATTGATGTATGAAGATACTTGCCAAAAAAAGAAAAGAGGAAACAAATTTATAGCACATGCAATATGATGTTGGACGTCCAAGAGAAGAAAAAAGGGAAACAAATTTTCAGCCTTTGTATTTTTATGATAGGAATGAGAAACAAATATTGTGCTCATGAATATGTGATATTCAACCATAATAGAAAAGAGGAAATTACCTCTTCAAGTCAATCTCTTCTCCTATAAATACCACACCACATTCATAATGTTGAAACAAGTTTTTGGTGACACTTTCTCTCTCTAGATTGGCCGTCCCCCCTCTCTCTCCCCCTCTTCTTCTTGCTATTTTGTTTTCGCACTTAGGTCCGCATTAGACCTAGCGTTTTATATTAGCTCTTTGGCTCTAAGACTAGGTCTTGAGTCATTGTGTTTAATAGTGCCCACACACTAAATTCTTTCTAAACTCAAAGACTCTAGTGGGAGAAACTATCGTGGTTACTCGGATTCAAGAAGACTCGAAGAATACAATCTAAGTGGGGAGACGGGCGATTCAACCAATCCAGAAGCTTCTCAATGCTCGAGCTTCAAGCGAGGTTGGTACCGAGTGAAAACTCATTATAATTTATTTTAGATTATATGTTCATGCAATTTGTCTAGGTAGTAAAATCGTTTTACATGTTTTAAAGAATTTTCTATATTCCGCCGCTTACTAGAAGCAATAAATTATTCATAATCCTAGATCTATTCCAACACCAAGGATGAGATCGATGGTGGGCGTAACCAAAAATGAAACCATGTAGTAAATGCAAAGTTTTAAATACCGCATTTATCGCGCATATACCGCGTGAAATTCCGCATCCATACGCTCGCGCTATCGTTTTGAATATATTTTGCAACTTACCTTGTTTGTCACATAAATATCACACAAAAACCGCAAATATCTTCCTATATCGCAAATGCCCGAAATTTATCACCCAAAATATAAGTTAAATTGTACATTTACCGCAAATTTTGCAAATATACCACAAATACTGCAAATTTTGCTCTGGTAAATGGTTTAGTTCTTGGCCAAAGTTAGGGTGTTTCTTATGCTTTTATTTTTTAAGAATTTAAGTTCATGTACAATCAATATAGCAGTATAACAACGACCGTCATATGGAGACGTTCATTACGACATATGCTCAGGTGATGACTTGGTATGAGTATTGCCTACTGCAAAACAACCAATCTCAAAATTAAGTATGGATCGAACATTTTATAATATATATGTTTGTGAATTTTTTTTTCAAAATTATATAATAAATACACCACGAAAAATACTTTTTTTTAGCTATTTATCTCAACGGTAACGGTTTATCAATAGTAACGATAATTTGTAAATTTTGACATTATTACGGCATAATAGAAGTTAAAAGGTAAACCAGTAAACCTGAAGACGGGAGTATGTTAATCCTTGAGTAAATGGGTTACGTTGATAAATGTTGAGAATCGGTACCAGTATAGTTGACTTTTTGCAATCCCTTTGTTTGACTTTGACCAACCAATCTTTCTTCTTCATCAACAGTTACAGCAAATTAAAAGAAAGAAAAAAGAAAAAAAAAATATAAGCTGATGCTGAGCACGTTATTACACGCGCCAATCCTCTCTCCTCCTCTCCCCCACCCAAACCCTTCTCTCTCTTCTCGCACTTCCATGCCTGCCAAAGCTCGAATCGCCGTCGTCGGCGATGTTGTAAGTCTCTCAGTCTCTCCCTCTCTCTCTATATATATATATTTATACATTGATATGTATATATATACATACATGAATTTATTTGGACTGATCTTTTTTTTATTATTGAAGCATAATGATTGGCACCTCGAAGAAGATACAAAAGCACTTGAATTACTCCAGGTATTAGTTCTATTCTAACTCTCTTATTTCATTTTCATCTTAGCAGTAGGAAATTTAAATTCAAGCTGCGAAATTTGTGAGTTCTACAAGTAAAATTAATGTGAAAATCGATTTTGATTGCAAATAAGAACTTCAGTCACGAATTTAGAGCGAAATTCAGACTTCGTATTTATAAATTTGAGGTGATCATACCACGTGTATGTCGACTTGTTAAATTTCGGTATTTTTCATTCTTACAACGACTTTTCTTTACTTGTTCTTCCAAAAACCAATGTCTATTACGTTATATATGCATTCTTTATTATGTTATTTCAAAATTTTCAGTGTAGCTGATTTTGATCTGTTATGAATTGCATTTGCAGCCAGATTTGGTGCTCTTCACAGGCAGGTTCTATTCTCTGTATCAGTTCATGTGCTTCTAATAAAAAAAATTTGATGGCTTGCATTTTGGGTTTCATTTATTAGTTTGGTAATTTAGGTGAAACCAATTTGTAAGTAATTTTCGAAATGCTTGTTATTCTGCTACACTTTACTAGAGTTGAACCCACGAATGCTTGTTGTTAGCAATGGGACTGGTAAAGTTCATGAACTCGGAGTAAAGAGCTGTGACATGAGACAAATGAAAAATTATTCAACTTAGTCCATTTGTCATTATTCCCGGGTCGCTACACACCCAAAAGCAGAATCTGACTTGAAGTATTTTTCTCAAGTGATAAAAGAGTAACAACTCAGATGAGAAAAAACATGTACTACAAGAGGCGGCAAATCCTCATCCTTGAAGCGTTGAGGATGACGGGTCTCTCTGATGACTCTCGTAGTGTTGACTCTTGTCAGAGCCGGTATTTTGAGTTTTGTCTGGGCTAGGATAATTCATAGGAAAATTGTCCAACAGCATCGGATATGCTGAAACATATTCCGTGATTGTGTATTTCTCACTCATCAATACTAATGATTTTGGCCTAATCTGGATTCGCTTCTAACTTTGCTTTGTTTCTTTTTCCAACATTTAGTAGGTGATTTTGGGGAAGAGAATGTTGAACTTGTTCAAAGTGTAGCGAATCTGAAATTTCCCAAGGCGGTTATCCTTGGGAACCACGACGCCTGGTACACTCAACAGTTTTCCGTAAAGTAAGTTTGTGCATCACAGGACTAGAATTAGTAATCTTTAAGACAGATGCAGTGCTGAAAAATTTCTTTATCAAGTTAAACTAAGCTTTGAACTGGAAAACAGGAAAAAGGACGGTGTTCAACTTCAGCTTGAGAGGTAACCTCTATATGGCTGCTAAAACTATTTTGTTGGTTTATGCTTAATAGGAATCCTACAAGCGCAGTCACAATCAAACAATTGACTCTAATGAAATGGATATTAGTTGCTCAAATATGAGAAATAACCATAAAGGACAAAAGCTAATCAGTGAATTGGATATTACATTCAAGGCATTTTTATTTTTCCAGAATATGTGTTGAATTTGGAGTCTATCACTACAACTTTAAAACATTACATCCTAGATTACTGCTGTATATCTCACCAACCATTACTGCAAAGAATCAAGACGATTGTTTCCTGAACCAGTTGCTACTTCTCTTTTAGAATGCCAATCATTTGTCGAAATTAAGCAAGTAGTGAGTTCTACTTGCTTCAATCATTTGTCTATCATTTTACTGAGTTCTACGCTTCAACAGAGCTAGCAAAAGTCAACTACAGAGCACTTAGAAAAAATGTAAATTGATTCGGAGAAATCAGTTGAAGACTGAAAAGGGATGTAATGCAGTTGTAGCCTCGTAGAGGACATAAAACAAAATGAAAGGAGTTTGAGCCTGAAAAAATTAATGACAGTGCACTAGTCTGTTGATCATATTCAAATTACTGATACCTCAAGCTTAATTTTTGGAAATATAGAAGAAATAATGGTGACAACTAATATAATTTATGGTGTTCAGTCTTGGTGATGCCCATGTAGGCTATAAGTGTTTGAACTTTCCATCGGTGAGAGTGAGTGTTGTCGGTGGACGGCCATTTTCTGCCGGGGGAAGCGGCAAGTTATTCAGGAAAAAACTTCTATCTGCAAGGTACTTAACATAGTACTCCAATATCTCTTGATTTTTCTTTTATCAGTAATCTTTTTCTGTTATTAGATGTTTCCCAATTTCATTTTTATAGATTCTGTGCTAATCAGGTCCTGTTGGATCATATTATATATGTGGTTTACCCTGTTTTGTTGGTTCAGAACCGAGGACTGTATCAAACTATTCGTTTTAGTAGTTCGATTAGAGTGGGGAGATGCGAGTTATATTGTGTTACAAAGTGTAGAAGGTGATAATGGACGTCTCGTATAATGAAACAGTAAAAAGTCTCCGTAGATCAACCATCAAATTGTATAATCTTGTTTGACCAGAGTTTGTAACTGCTGTGTTTTCAGTTTTTCATGAGCTTTCATGTGTCAGGGTTGAAAGTGATCGCCGAATAATGTCACAATTAAGTATAAAAATTTTAAAAAATGTAAAAGTGGGTAGATCTTAAAACTAACATATATGGTGTGAGCAGCTTTGCTGAAGAATAACCACAATATCGCTGACTGTATTTAGGCCTGCTAATTATGGTATTAACAACAAATCGTTCATTATATCTTCAATCTGCAGGATTAAACCTTGATTTTTCAGAAATGTCCCTTTTTAGTTTGATTTTTAATCTTTCACTACATGCTGTTAGATATGGAGTTGAAGACACGGATAGAAGTGCTAAGAAAATCCATAAAGCGGCTTTGAGTGCACCGGACGATCATTTTCTCATCCTTCTTGCACATAATGGACCTACAGGTGAATATCTACAGACATAAAAGGTTCCGTACTTCTGTTATCATCTATGGATTTTGCCTGAAGGAAATTTTCGTGGTCAATACTTGCTGTAGGGCTCGGTTCTAATTATGACGACATATGTGGAAAAGATTGGGTTTATGGAGCCGGCGATCACGGTGATTCAGGTAGCAACTTGGGTTTTAAACTTATGATTTGATAAAGATCGCTAATCTTCTCTGCATTAAATGATGAGATTCCAGTGTTAGTTCTTCAACAAAGCGTCCATTAGTCTTATGAGGCTGTTAAGATTTAGAGGTCTAAAATACTTCTAATAACTACTACTTAGTTAATGGGTCATTTCAGAATTAGCAGTACCATGTTAGTCCATATATATTAGAAAGATTTCTTTAGGAAATATTCGGAACCTAGAAAAACTGAGGGAAAAAAGATGAAAATGTACTATGTTTTTCATTTGTTGTTTGGATTGAGGAAAATCCGAGGAAAAGTTTATAACTATAGTTAGGATTTATTTTCCTTTGAAAAAAGCGTGGAAAATGAAAAACCAAGCAAAAATTAAAAAAAATGTCAGGGCTTTCCTTGGGATTTAAGACGAAGGATTCCATTATCTTTCCCTTGGAATCTCCTTTGACTTCCAAACATAGTTGAGAATTCTGATTTTCCCTCACTCATTCCTTCAAATTTTCATCTTTTATCGCGAAATGTGGATTCCAAACACAGCCTTGGGAGGATGAAATCAATATAGTAGTGATTATTATGCTGTATTTCCAATTTCCATACTGTCGTGTATCAACGAATTACGAAGGTCCTTAACAGAGACCATCCCACATCTTGTACCTTACAATACATTTGTGGTGCAGATTTAGAACAGGCGATTTCCCTCATAAAAGCGAACAACAAAGCCTCAGTCCCGTTGGTAGTGTTTGGTCACATGCACAAACAGCTTGCAAAAGGGAACGGTCTCCGGAAAACGATAGTGGTCGGTTCCGACCAAACCGTTTATCTGAATGGTGCTGTGGTTCCGAGGGTAAGACCATCAATAGATCGGAGAAACATCAGCACCGACATCGCCGATGACATGGCCAATCTTTCCCTGCAAGAGCCCAAAGGCACTTTTAGAGTGTTCACTTTAGTTGACATTTTGGATGGAAGAGTTGACAAGGTCACTGAGAGCTGGGTCTCTGTTATTGGAGACCATACCGAATTGGAAGAAGAGCACTTGCTGTTCAAAAGAAACAGTGACTAGAACTCTATTATCTGCCTTGGGTCTCATATTCTGGTCTGATTCCTTTGTCACACACACTTACATTAAAGATTCCACTCATCATGAAAAATTAGCATATTCCCGTAAATGCTGTGAGTAAAAAAAGGTCTTTTTGGTGTATATAAGGCCTGATATATATTCTGCAATATATTTGTACTTTTGTACATCTTTATTGTGTACAGAACAAATGTTTGATTGTCTAATGACAGATTTTTTATTTTATTTTATTTTATTATTATTTGCAACGTTTGCCTGGTTTATTTCTGTGTTTCACTATAATATATTGCTGAATCTTTAAACTAGAAGATAAGAGAGAAGACAATATTGCTGAATCAAGTTCTGCAAGATTCCAGGTCGCCATTAAAGCAACTATTCATGCTCATTTATTCACTTTAACCCTCTATGTTGGTTGATTGAATATTAAAATCTGACCTGACAGATTCGTCCACCCAGGGTGAATATTTTATCTTTCAAGAAAGTATGCATTGCCTTTGCCTTTCATTTCATGTGTTTCTTTCGAGCATTTTTTTTTTCTCGAGCACTACTGATGATACTCAATTTTTCCCACAATTGATTTGAGCAAGTTTTATTGACGCTTTGTTTTGCGCATAGTTTTATGTAAATTGAAAAGAATTTACCATTGTATGGTAAAAATAAGAACTTGCGACTTACAGCTTATGTGATATAATCATTTACCATTAGTGAATTTTGTTCATCTGTAGGTTTACATATAGAGAATATAGCGGCATAAATACATAATGTTTACGAGTCGTTACACTTATAAGTACCTAATGTCAAGTTTCTATACTTCCGTCAATGCCAGCATCGTCAATTTTGGATGTCTATACACGTGGAAGGTTGTGATGATCATAGGCATCTGAAAACAAATAATACTAATAAAAACATGAATTTTATTTTACATTTCGCAATGAAAAAATAAAACAAATAAAATCATTCCTTTTAAATATACATTGGAATAGAATCTGAAATCCCCAAATTCAAAATCCCTAAAATCTTCAGTTTTCATCTTCTTCTTTTTCTTTTGGATAACTTCATAATCGCACAAATGGAAGATGCGAACTCGTGTTTCGTAAATAGTAGTAGCAATATAAATCGATGGTGGCAAACGAAGAGTGAGGATTCGCAATCGCGGATTCGTAGGTGTTTTTGTGGCATAGCTGCTACAAGGGAAGAGCGAGGATTCGCAATATGAATTGACGGTGGCAAACGAAGAGCGAGGATTCGCAATTGCGGGTTCGTAGGTGTTTTTGTGGCATAGCTGCTACAAGGGAAAGGTAATGAATCGACGGTGGTTGTGAAAACGTCGTGGACTGATATGAATCATTGCAGAAGGTTTGTTAGCTGCTACAAGGGAAAGATAATGAATGAAATGTTGTTATTTAGGTATTTTCATATTTGTTCTTTAATTTTTGTTTTCGTTTTCTTACTTTTAGAATGAAATGAGGGTGCGTGCACTTTTTGAGAGTGAGTAGACCCTTAAATTTGTGAGATATCAAAGCATGTGATACCATGATTGCTCTGAAGATTAAATCAATTGGAATTCGGGATTGGAAAATAGAGGATGGCGAATGAAGAAGAAGAAGAAGAAGAAGAAGAAGAAGAATAGGTTAAACATATGAGTGAATGTCGTAGCTTCCATTGGAGATCTGTTTTGGCTATTTTTGTGCTTGTGATGATAACTTTATTAGTTGTGTTGTTGCTCTGCTTGTTTTGGTGAATGTATTAGCTTTCATTGAAGTACTCTTGAATGAAAGAGCTTATTGAATTCTTGTGTTGTTTGTGTTTTTGTGCTTGTGATGATAATTGTATTGGAACAGATATTATTCAGATTGTAATAGTATGTTTTGTAGCCCTTATTTTTCGTAATATATTGGCTCAATATTTTGGCACAAAATGGATACTAAATTGCATAAATATCAAGCACAATATCAAGTGGACATAATGGACAGAATGAGCAATGATCTTGCATAATATTTTAAAAATGATTCTGCATAATATCAAGCACAATATGGCACTAATTTGTTCACAAAACACTGACCATAACATCAACACATCTTTATATCATATTATGCACAAAAAGTGGCCATCAAAAGTAGGTTCTTAATTGTGTTGTGTAACATAAAAAAAATTGGTCATATTGACATGAACTAGACATCCATTAAGATAGAACCTAGACTCCACCCCTGGAAACACATCTGTCAATGCCTTCTCGAGTCCTTTTAGTCTTTCACTCATCATAGTGAATCATGTCGCGTTCTAGACATTGAGATCTACATGAAGCAGCATCATAAATCATGTCCAAGTGGACGTGTTCTCCTTCTCCACTACTGTGAAGGCCACATGATGTTGT